>NW_024062752.1:3000000-3152856 GCF_006381635.1 Hibiscus syriacus | reverse complement strand
CTTCCTAACAAAATCAACAATAATAATAAAGTCCTATATGATTGTATACAATTCAAAATTTATAACTTCGACGCTAGGTTTAACATCGAAGTGAAATGAAAAACCTCTGCAAAACCCTTTACGTGGCTACATTCTTACATTGTAGGAACAGTCCAATTCTCACTAAAAATGCATTTACTAGCATTATTCTATGTTAGCTTAACAATTATGGATGAACAATAAATTAAAACAAAATACGAAAACCTATGTATCGAAAACCAAGAGCAAATCTCTCAAGCTATTCCTTAGGGCCTCCAGCTAGGGTAAATTCAAACTAGTATACCAACAAAACCAACATTCAAAGCTAAAAATATAGATAAATCCATAAGCCATTTAATTCAATCAAATACCCAAAACAAATCATAAGTTCAAATCAAACTACCAACACATTCAAACAGCTGATCAAAAACCAACAACTTCAAAAAAAAAAGTAAAATTGGGCTAAAAGAATGAAATTGACTTACCCAAACTGACTCTATTAACATGATGAGACTGTCCAACAGAGCCATCTTTAGCTGAATCCTTCTTTCCCGGTTCTTTAATGGCGCCCCACCATTATTCTCTTCCTTGGTGATGATCAAAACAAGGAAAACACCCACACCCATAATCGAAATCCAAGAAGGAAACCTAGATTTAAAAACCAAGATTTAACACAATTCTTCAAGAATTACTCCAAATCATCCTCGCTTTCACAACTTCACAAAATCACTAATTTTCCCTTTCAAAAAATCCAAACTTTACCAAGTGTTTCCCCCTTGAAATCCTCTCCTTTCTTAAGCTTCACTTTCTATGATCTCAAGTGCACGTCGAACACAAAGATCGTGTCCGGAGTGGCAGATCGACAAGTAGAAGAACAAAAGAAAATGCTTCTGTTGTGTAAGAACTAAGGAGAAGAGACGGTATTCGATCCAAAAAAAAAAACAGAGACGGTAAAGAAAAGAAAATATATATATACATATATATATCCACTAATTACTTATCCGAGGATTAAAAATAAAATAATTAATTGATGAATATATTTGAATAATTATAAAATATATTCGAAATTAAAAAAAATAAGATAATTAATTATCCACTAATTTTATTAGTGGCTAGTCGAGATATTTATTTATAAATAAATCTGAAAACTTTATAGAATTTTAACATATAAAAGAATTAAAGCGTAGGATCATATTTATATGATTTAAAAAATAATTTGTCAACTCAAACTCCCAAAATATGTGTAAAAATATAAAAATTATTAGTTATAAATAAAATTTTAAGTAAAAATATAACAGAAGATTTATTAATTTAAAATTTATTAGTTATTTATATATAATTATTTTATAACATTTAATAAATTTAATAATTATTTTACAATTTTTTAAAAATTAATAATTAAAACAATCATTTCAACATGGCTCTTAATATTCTTTTATCTTAGTTGTATCATAGGAAAATAAATATATAAGTTTCATTTAATTTTTCTAAATATCTATAAAATGATTAATGAAAATAACATACATACAAATGAAAATAACGTCCTAAATAAAAGCATTTTCGCAATTTCTTCTAATTTTCCATTATTATACTAAACAAATTATTTCCGTTTCATTTTACCATACTTCCAACTTTCTGCTGGAAACATTACAGTAAAAAATAATTCACATATAACATAATGAATTATGTACTCAACAATGTCAAATCATGTCCATTTTCACAACATGATTATGAATCTACGCCCATACGTATGACGTTTCCTTGAGAGTTTGTTCATAAATTATTTTCTTCACATCCACCACTAATAAAATGAGGGGTGGGGGGAAACAAGAAGGCATTCAAGTTCCTCTCTAGGCTGAATCCGGAACTCGTTCCGGTATTGAACTTAAAAATCTGGGAATGATGGTGGTGAACATTGCAGTTGTTGTCGAGGGAAGAATGCTGAAGATCCTATATGTTTGTTTCCGCCATAAACAAATGCAATGGACTCGGAAAACCGGATGAGTTTGACTCGATTCTCCCCTATGTAAATGCGGGTTCTTCATGGTTATTCAATAGCATGGTCTACAGGGTTTTGCTTAAGTTTTTACGGTTTGATCACCGGATTATTTGAGATGAAAGAAATAGCCCTATGGAAGTTACAAGAAAATAGATAATGATGAAACCATGACCTCGAAAAAAAAACCAGGATTGAGGTGGTTGCTCCTTTCTCTTAGCTTGAAGCGTGTGGCTCACTGTCTTCATCGCTGCCAACGCCAGTAGAAGGGGCAGAACTCCAACTGGACTGTTGTGTGCTTGAATGAGGAACATGTACACCTTTGGAGTAAACCTGACCAACCGATTCACTTAAAGTGCTCGCCGATGATGACATTATGGCTGGAGCAGAGTCCTTGCTAGACCCTGAAAGAACTTCGGGTCGTAAATTCGAAGATGAGGATGAAGGAGCTAGAGTGCCTATTGCGGATCCAACAGGATAGGGGGCCACGGGCATATCAGCAAGAGAAGACGCAGATGGACTGTAACTTAACATTCCCATAGGATGGTCGAACCTGCAAGCCGCTCCGAACTTGCACACCCCACGTTGCGAGTAGTGAGTGCAAGGTGGTGCACCCTGATAGAAAACACACAAAATGAGTAGACGAACAATGGCTTAAGAGGAAACAACTCAGTATATGTCACACAGCTAATGTACTGAAAAGAAACCATAGAATAAAAACATAATCAGAAATTCATGTAACGAGAAGATAGCATGTCCGAATGTTAACTAGCCCGGTTTAAAAAACATCAAAAGAATGAAACCAATAAAGGAAGCTAATACACCAGGACCAGAGCAACAGAAATAAACTGGAACAAGGAACATGATGAACGAACAAATAAATACAACTGTTCAATTAATGATTCCATTGTAGCTTCATCAAACTTTTGCAGTTTTCAGCTACAAATATATGAATTACATTAACATGAATAACCTCAGAAAATCTGGCAAACACATTCCCTTTCTTCAAACTTTGCTCTATCTGCCGTACATATAAAAACAGGTTTTCCTAGAACAAAGTTCAAGTTAAAGACTCCAAGAATTGGCACAAGCTGATGTTCTCCATGCTAGGTACACAACGTATTACAAAATTGAATGGAAACAAATAGTTGGACTGCGTCCCATGAAAGGACACCGAGAATGAGGTTTACTTGCTAAAACTTAAAACATACTAGACAAGTTTCTAGTTCTGTTAATGGGAAAAGACATTAATTTTGACAGATCTTACATGCTTCTTATTCAAAACTGTATGTCTGGTTTCTACAAGTATGCATCGTCACCTTTCCAACAGAGTTTTGGGTTTTCTACAGAAAAAGAAACCCTGACCACAGGGAAAACTCTTACACATTTTACTATGTCTAGTTACAAGTTGGAACATGCAAAAGTAACTCCAATAGATGCCAAAGAAAACAGAAACATAATTGATTGTTGCAAAAGCAATTGAGCAATCAGTCCGGTAGTATGTACTAAATGTAACCAAAATTTAAATCCAATCTTGTACAAAGCATCATAGTATTTCTTGGACAATTTACGAAATGCTTACGGGACGAAGTGGAAGACCGAGAGGGCTGAGGATGACATCAGCTTTTGGTGCAAACACTTCTGGTGGATGATGATATCTACAGGAGGATCCATATTTGCATCGACCAGTCTTCATATAATACTGACATTCTGGTTGTCCAGGTCTCTCTGGAAAGGACTCATCCTCCTGCCCAGGTCTCTCTGGAAAGGACTCATCCTCCTGAATACTACTTGAAGGCCGAAGACCGGATGGTACAAATTGATAAGATCCAGTATAGGCAAGTGCTGAAGGAGATAATGGTGTTGGCCCAAAAGTTGAGCTTGATCTAGCAGTGGGTTGAGTACCAGGATTGACAGGTGCCTGCACCACGCATATTAACAACCAAAAACACAAAAGTTTAATAGTATACTCAATGTTGAGGAAACTAAATAAAGACCTACCAGATACGGATTCCAACTTGGAACACCTGGGGAAAGTAGCAAAGGACCATAGGGGCCTTGCACATAGGAGCCTGGCATCAGGGGAGGCCTGGCCATTACTGCTCCATATTGTTCAGAGGAAGGACCAGATGGTGACTGCACTGTCGAATACACAGTTGGAGCGGGAACTGGTGTAGGTGCAGGTGCACCTTGTGGAGCTGGAGATGGTGCTGGAACCTGCATAGCTGGAGGTGCAGGATGATGGAATTTACATGTTGCGCCAAATTTACATTGTCCAGTCTTCACATAGTAAGGACACTCTTTTTCACCCTGTTCTAAAGACAGATCAATTATTACGACAACTTAACATTACGTATCTAAAGTTCATGTTAATGTCAAGTGATACAAACCGGGCGTAATGGATATCCGAAACAATTCAGTGGCACAGAGCTACCTCCCAGCTTGGGATGATGGTATTTACAGGAAGCACCGAATTTGCATGCTCCCGTCCTCATAAAATACTGCAAATTAGCGAAAACAAAAGCCATAAACAACATAAAACCAAAACTCTATCCTTGAAACAAAAAAGAAGAAGAAGAAGTGACATTAGCTTGCCTTTATCTCCAAGAATTAAGCAACGCGCATTATTGAAACTGTACTATTTAGGCATACATATCTCGAATTTGTCATACATTTAAGAAACAATCAAAACAAGAAGTACCTGACAAACTGGCTGGCCTGCTCTCTCTGGATACTCTCCGACACCGCCTCCTCTTCCAGCTCCCATAACCTACAATCATCATCATCATATTTCTTTCACCAATCAAAACATATGATCATCAAATTTGTACTAAAATTTCGATTCATAATTACACTATTGCAGACACAAAAAAGAAAACTTAGCATCTTAACCCTAAAATTCAAAATTCCATCACTCCAAAGAGCATGATAAAAAAAACATAGAATAACTCATCAAATAATATGTATTACCCCAGCACGTTCACGTGGATGATTGAACCGACAATTAGAACCATAGCCACAAAACCCAGTCCTCAAATAGTAAATACAATCAGCTTCGTCGGGTCGTTTGGGGTATGATTCCGACCCTCCCTCTAATACCAACTGCCAAACCGGCTCTACATCTCAAACGAAAACCCCATATCAGATCGTACATTATAAAATAAATAAATAAATAAACTAATCCAAAAAAAACCCCAATCCGTAAACGAAAATTACAAGAGTACTCTTTACCTTCGAGTCCCGTTTCGGATCCCGGAGCAGTCCATTCCGGTTGGGGATCGGACTCTGGGTCCCGCTCCATTAAACGTACGAACAACAACCACAAACAACCTTGTCTGTAATCCGATCAAATGGCTGTGTATGTCTTATTTCCTATATAGAAAACGGAAAAACAGAGAAAATGACCAAAAAATAAAATAAAAAATCAGAAGCTTCCTAAATCCCTCTCTCCTTTCTTACACAAACAATAAAATAAAAACATTTTTGGCTGCTGTTTCTGGAGTGGGTGTTTGTCTAAATTTTCTTTCACTTTCTCTCTCAGCTTCAGTTTTTCCTAGTAATTTGCCGTTTGTTTGATCTTTTTCTCTCCTTTTTTTTGGGTGTTTTTTTATGCGTCGGTTGTTTATATACGCGCCAAATAGAGGAGGAAGAAAATAATGAAACAAAATTGAAGTTAATATTATTTTAAGGGTTAATTCCACATAATGTCCCCAAAATAAGGTTTAAATTTTAAAATGATCCAAAATTTTAAAATATTTTAATTAAGTACTGAAGGTATAATTGCCGTATTTATGCCAATCAAATCTTTTCATTTGTTAAATTTTAATTTAAATATTAAATATCAGTTTAGATTCGATATAAACTCGTAAAACATCTTTTAAATTCAAATCAAAATTTAAATATATATATATATATTCATTATAAAAATAATTTGCATAATGCGTGCTAATAAAATAAATAATATCGCAAATAAAATTCTGACAATTATTTTCTGACTACATTAGATTAGATGTAAGCTATCAATGAGAATTATATTATTTTAATATTTAAAGATTAATTAAATTTAAACAATAATCCAAGGATGTATGATAAAATTAACTTTATTTTCATTTATTTTATATTCATGAAAGTATTCTTTGAGTGACAAACATGTCCTCGTTTTCATGGGGATTTCATTGCCGGGAGGAGGTTAAAACAGTAATAAAATAATAATCGGAGTTAGTTGAATTAATTAATGGGGGAAAGTTGGTTTGATTGTTTGGTGTAGCGTGGCAAACAAATAAAATTAAATAAAAACGTGGCAAAAAAGGAGAGGCTTTACATTACATCTTCCTTAAATTAATGAAAAAATTAAAATAAAGTATATCAATATATCACATACTTGACACGTGGGTTTTGATGATGAAAGATAGAATCTTCTAATTCGATTAAACAAATATATTAGCTAATTAACTTTTTAATATATATTAGTTAATTAACTTGAATTAAGAGAAATAAAAATTGAAAGTTAAAACTGTGACAAAAATTAAATGAACTAATAAAGTTCAGGATTATTTACCATTTTAGCTGATAATTAAAATCCAGTATAACATATGATACAATATCTAATTATACAAATACTTTAAATTTATACATCACAAATTCTTAATATAAAAATATTTTAAACATAATTAGAAATTTATAACATTCAAAGTTTACTTTTGAAGAACCAAAGCCACTCGTCAAACATCTTATCCTTTGTTGGTGGCTGAATTTCGATGCCTTTGTTTCCGGATTTTTTTTAAAACATTTTCTATCATTAAAATTATTAAATAGTTTACTTAATAACGTTGAATATTATATGATTATGTGCCATGAACACTACATAAATATAACAATGTGTGACACAAATGTGTGCTTTAAGAAAAATGAAGAGCCCGAACGATATATAGTCTCTCGGCTGAGAGAAATCGATGTTCAGAACTCTATACAAATGATCAAAGAGGACTCGAACAAAAGCAAACATCATATTTCTGGAACCAATCTCTGTCAAACTATCCATCAGGATAGAAGCTACAACTGATGCTAAAATTGCGATAAGTTTCAGCAATTTGAACATTAAATCCAAAAACCGAAACAAAGCAGAATAGAGGCTACAGACGATGCTAAAATTTGAACCCCAAACTTGTTGGATGCCACCTCTGGGTGATCGCAACCGAGTTAAACTCGGGGTTCAGAATCATGACTTCAGAAAATGAAATGAGACCAAAACAAGGACACTAATAAGGCAGTATGAACCACAACAAAGTTGGCAAATGAAACTCATTACACGACTGCATGTGCTAAAATTCGAGCTCTAACCTTGACCTAAGGTCCAGATTCAGCTTCATAACTCATTATTTGATTGCATATGCTAAAATTCAAGCTCTAAACAAGACCGTTTCTACACAGCAAAACAAAGACACTGATGATATGGTTGCAAATAGAAAATGGAACTCATTACACCAATAAAGTTAAGGAAAACATGGTTGGTTCCATAGACAAATTCCAACTAAAGCAAGTTTCAGAGTAAAAGAATGAAACCGAGAAACATAACAACGAAAACCTTAATCTTAATGAACCGAAACTACTTCTTTTGTCTTAATGTGCCATTTGCACACCCTACAAAATAGCGATGCTGCAGTCTATAGTCTACACTAATTCACTTCTCATTTTTTCAGAAACATCAAATTTTTCTCTGTATAGCTTCAATAGCTTGGGTTCTGTGCTTATGAAATGGTTAACATACCTCCTAATGAACTCCTTTTCTGATGTATCCAACATCATAGACAATTTGATGTTGTTAACTAAACCTCTTGACAGCAATTCTTGAGCAAACAAAGCCCTTGGGATAATCCTCTTCTCCAAGCTCCGAGAAAAAATACTGGATTGTTTGGCAACGAGAGTCGAATTGTAGCCCATTTTGTTCACAAGAAAATCCATTATAGCCATGATCTTGTCCTCCGAAGCCAACATACAAGACGGATGCCTTAGAAAAGCTTCATGAATCTCTTGGTCAGACAAACCCCATCTCCTAAAAACATCAACCTTCTTCTCCAGTGTGGATTTGGTCATTGCTTTCAAGGCCAAAGCTGTCTTGAGAAACTTATTCGTCGATGAATTGAACCCCATTCTTTTGACTTCCTCAACAATCTCCTTAACCGATCCGGATTAAACATGAATGTTCTAGGCTTATTGATAAGATACACATGGATACTCGACTCCGGGACTCCATTTTCTCTCAAAATATCCATATTCGGGAACAAATACGACTCAAAATCGCACACGAGAATGCCAGGATACCGTTTTATAGCTTTAATAGTCGTATTATCTGATTGAAACAAGTCCCTCAGGAAAATAAACGAAGGGATAATTTTATTTTCTAAACTAATTCTCAGCAGTTTGGGATAGATGCTCAACATCTTAGCAAGCTCGGCCCTCGAAAAACCGACCGAGTAAAGAAACTGTAATTTGGGCAAAAGGGTTTTCTCAGTATTGGAAACAAGCAAATTTAGCTGTCTTTTGACGAGATTTACGATTTGGGATTCGGAAAACCCGTGATTTTCCAGGAAAGCGATCAAAGAATCAGGCTTTTCAGGGGTTTCAAAATGAACATAATTTGAAGCCCTTGAAGCCGATTCTGGGGAGAACCCAAATTTTTTAATGAGGTATGAAACTGTAAATTAATGTTCACTTGAGCTAAGATTGCAGAAGAATCTAAGACTAGGTAATGATTTAATTATTGAAAGTTCATGTTGAAGAGAGTTTAAAAGATTGAAACTTTGAGAGGCTGCAATAGTTTGCCTCCCAAGGAGGAAACGAGTTCTAAAGATGAAATAAAACATGTCACTCACTTACCTCTTGATTTGACCCCAAAGATAAGAATCTGGTTTTCCCGGCGGAGAATGAGAGAGCTGAAACTCAGTGCCGGCGCCGAGATTCCTCCAAAAACCTCGAATTTTCTATAGAGGCATCGAGCTTTGTTTGGGCTGTTCAGCGTCAAAGGCTTCAAGCCCAACTTGTTATATATAATTTTTGACTAAAAATGAGAGCGGATATAAATTTTAAAAGTACTCAATTATATTCATTAAAGTATTTTTTAAGTAACAAATATGTACTCGTTTTTTAATGCAGATTTCATTGTCGGGAGAAGTTTAAAACAGTCATAAAAAATAATTATCGGAATTAATTTAATTAATCAACGGTGGGAAGTTTGGTTAACATAGAAAAATAATAAAAGTTTATATAATAAAAATAAATTCTATCTTAATTGTTATATATATAATATTTTAAAGATTCAAATATTTTTTGGATGATGCTCAAATTTTAGAACCAAAGCTTTGCATGCCGCACACCATCTTAACCTTTGTTTAGGTGGCTAGATTTTGATGCTTTGCCTATCGATTTTTTGAAGTATAGGACATAAATGCGTGCTTCGAGAAAAATGAAGAGTTGGAACGATATAACCTCTCACCTTTCGATACAGATGATCAAAGAGGACTCGAACAAAAGCAACATCAAATTTCTGGAACCACTCTCTTTCAAACTATCCATCAGAGTAGAGGATACAACCGAAGCAAAGATTGTGATAAGTTCCAGCACTTAAACATTAAATCTGAAAACTTAAACAAAGAAGAATAGAGGCTACGGCCGATGTTAAAATTCGAACCCTAAACTTGTTGGATGCCACCTCTTAAGGATGATCGTAACCGGGGTTCAGAATCATGACTTTAGAAACTGATACTAGACCAAAACAAACTAATAAAGCAGCAGGATGAATTCATTTCACACTTGCATTTAGAAAAAAACAATCTTAACAAAGTTGGCAAATGAAACTCCTAACGCGACTGCATACGCTAAAATTCGAGCTCAACTTGCTCAATAACTTTATGAAGCAATGGACTTGACTCTTAAGGTCCGGGGTTCAGCTTCACAACTCTTAAAAAAGTGAAAAACCAGACCTTTTATACACAGCAAAAACAAAGACAATAGTAAGGTTGCAAATGCAAAATGAACTCATTAGTCATTAAACCAAACAGTTAGGAGTAAATGGTTGGTTCCATAGACAAATTCCACCTAAAACAAGTTTGAAGTAAAAGATTGAAACCAGGAAACATGACATCGAAAGCCTTAATCTTCACGTACCGAAACTATTTCTCTGTCTTAATGTGCCATTTGCACACCTTACAAGATAGGGATGCTGCAGTCTATGCTAATTCACTTCGCATTTTTTTCAGAAATGTTAAATTTTTCTCTGTATAGCTTCAAGAGCTTGGGTTCTGTGTTTATGAAGCGGTTAACATACCTCCTAAGGAACTCCTTCTCTGATGAATCGAACACCATAGACAATTTGACGTTGTCAACTAAACCTCGTGACAGCAATTCTCGAACAAACAAAGCCCTTGGGACAATCCTCCTCTCTAAACTCCGAGAAAAGATACTGGATTGTTTGGCAACGAGAGTCGAACTGTAGCCCATTTTGTTCACAAGAAAATCCATTATAGCCATGATCTTGTCCTCCGAAACCAGCATACATGATGGATACCTTCGAAAAGCTTCATGAATCTCTTGGTCTGATAAACCCCATCTCCTAAAAGCATCAAACTTCTTCTCCAGTGTGGATTTGGTCATTGCTTTCAAGGCCACAGCCGTCTCGAGAAACTTATTCGTCGAAGAATCGAGGCCCCATTCTTTTGACTTCCTCAACAATCTCCTTCAACCCATCCAAATTAAACAAGAGTGTCCTTAACTAGAATAGAAACGAATCAAAGTTCAATAAATAAAATATTTTTTTATAAAATTTAATAATCAAAATAAAAATAAGTAATAAATTAAGTGATAAAATTTATAGTTTATTCATATTAATGACAGCATATTAAATATTCAGGTTTTGAATTATTCTTTTATAAATATTTTAATTTTAAAAAAATTAGAAATTAGTTCTTTAAAATATTTTTAAAAAACAATTTAATCTTTTCTAAAATTTTAAAAATTTATATTTAAAAAATTTAAATACTTCAAGTTCCCCCTCATAATTTTAAAAAATGTAGAGAGAAATTATGTTTACCATACACGTGAATGGGCATTAAGCACTCAGAGGAGTGAACGAGTCCCTAAATTCGCCTAAAAGAATTCATCCCAAACTCTTTAAATTCCGTCTCATTTCCATCCTCGAGCACCACCGGCGAGAATTCTATTCTTTTAGTTTAAGCTTTAAGATAAAAAATAAAAATAAAAACATGGCGAAGATTACTTTTCTTATACTTTTCTTTTGCCCTGCTGCTTTCCATCCATTCCGTGGTAGGAGACGACGGGAAAATCAAAGACTTCGGCAGACCTGAGATAAGCACTAACGGAGATGCTAGCATCACTGTTGACGGGACAACTTCCGATCAGGCAAAGAAAACTGACGCCGTGCCAGATATAGCACTTTCCCCTAAGCATGAAGGCAGATTCTTCTCCACAATGTTCTTCACACCCATGCTAGAAATGGCGGACGTTGGATTAATAACAACCGATGATGCGAAAAAGGTTGCATCTTCCCCCGATGTTCAAACGAGGTTAGCTAAATTCATCGAGGAGGCTAAGTTTAGCTCGAAAGACAATATCGATGTAGTCATGTCCCCCGACGAGGAAGAACGGTATCTGTCGACGATGTTCTTCTCGCCGTTAATGCGGATGGCGGACGATGGATTATTAGCTCCCGATGTACTGAGGAAAGTTGTGTCATCCTCCGAGGCCAAATCGAAGCTGGCTCAGTTCATCGAGAAAGCTCGAACCAGTGCACGAGATGGTGATGGACCACTTTCACCGGAACAGGAAGAACAGTTCTTTTCGACGATTTTCTTCACTCCGATGATGGAAATGGTGAACGCCGGTTTCTTATCTCGTGATACCATGCAGAAAATGGCAGCATCGCCTGATACTACAACGGCATTGTCCGAGTACATTGCCAAGGCTAAAGCGAAATATAATAATCGCGTCACGCTTTCACCTGTGCAGGAAGAGATTGATTATGAGATAATGTTGTTCGCCCCGTTCATGAAAATGGCGGAAGCCGGAGTCATAAGTCCTGAGATTGTATCGAAAATTGTGTCTTCGCCTGTCACTAAAACCATTTTGTCTAATTTTGTCTCAACGGCTAAAGCTGATTTTAATGCTGAAGTTGAGAAAGAAGGAGAGGCAGTGAAGGAGGGATGATCAAATACTTTAACCCTAACACATGCATGCACTCCCATCGTACACGATGGTGCTCTAATATTGTATGATATTTTTTTCAAATTTATAATAAAATTATTTGATTATTTAAAATTAGATTTGTGCACTTTTTAGATTGTTCGTGTAATGATCTTCTATAATAACTAAATTTCTTTCACATTAATACCATTTATTTGAGATGAAATATGTATTTAGTCACTTAATTTTTATAGTCTTTCTGTTTTGGCCATCCATTCATGTTGCTCAGTCGTTAGTTGTGTAAGGATAAAATTAAATTACTGTGTTTTTGTAGTTTTATTTATGGAATTGGCTTAATATTTCATAATTCTCCTTCTCCATGATTGACATCCTTTTCCATCATTATTTGACTGTCGCCAACTATCATTAGTCACGTCATTGGATATCAATACATTCTTCTTTCTCTCCTTTTTCTTGTTCTCTGGTTTTCCTTAAAATTTTCTCAAAATCGATTAAACTTAAATCAAAGATTAACATTATTTTAGTTCGATTTCGATCTACAATCTTCATTATCTAATCATTATAAAATCGAGATATATATTTTTTCCCTCCTTCTCAACCTCTTCACCTTTCAAATATGAAAGAATATATTTAGCGTCGATGAATCAAGGTGAGTCCTAAAATATGAGTTTGGAAAGAAAGTTTCAGAGACTTTTTGTATAAATTTACTCCAAAAAAATTAAACGGTGTTAGCTATTCAATGATTGGGTGACCACTGCTTTAGGAATTGCTTCCACGTTCAAGTAAAATATCCAAGACCTCTGTTGCAGTTGCAAATTTACTTGGCGGTTACCACAAGTTTTTCATCAAGGGCAGCGGTGGTGGTCTTCTCCGTTCATATCCTTGTTATTTTTGTTTTCTTTAATTGATTATTTTTTTATTTTGCTAATTTTCAGTTATATTTTAACGTATTTAAAATAGTGTTTTCTCTTGGCTCTTCTTTTAGTAAAGGGTATCATGGCTATCGATGCTTTTGGTTTCCCGATGCAGGTTTCTTCCATTGATCTCTTTCTTGGTCTATGGTTATTCAAGATTTCATGGTTGCTTGTTTTTTCAATTTTTGGTTCATTTGTTCGTTTGCGTATGACATTTTGTTGGTTCTCAGATATATGTGTCAGACGAAACTACGGCTAAAGGAGGATCCGTTTTTCATTTGTTCACTTCAGATTCTTCAGGTTTTCATCCTCTATGTCTGATGCTTTGGGACATCAGAGTGATCCATCTCTATATATCGTTGCCTCAATTGTTCACACTCTTGCTCATCAGGCTTCCATTGGTCGATCACCGTTATATTTTGCTTATGATAGACACGAATGTGTTTGTCATGTATGATTGTTGTTTATGTTTTATTCGGTCAATGAATATATGATAATTCTACTTTAAAAAAATTGATTGGGTGACCAAAAAAGATGAAATCAGAAGTTGAGTGATAAATTCGTGTTTTTCATGTATGATTGTTGTTTATGTTTTATTCGGTCAATGAATATATGATAATTCTACTTTAAAAAAAATTTATTGGGTGACCAAAAAAGATGAAATCAGAAGTTGAGTGATAAAATCAGAAGTTCTTAAAGTTAAATGATCAAAACATAAACAAATGTAAAGTAGCCAAAAATGTAATTTATCTCTCAATAGAACTTGCGTTTGGATCAATCGGTATGAGATTGTTTTAATTTAACCAATATTTAGGGTTAAAAGTCTTGAAGACACAATAGTTAAAATTAAACAGAAAATAATAGAGGGACTAGTATTTTCAAATAAAAATAGTAGGACTCATGACATTTCACAAAATCAAAGTCCCTTGGTTCTTTTCTTCATTTAATTTGTTTTCCTTTTTTGCCTCGTAAACTACAATGAATGACTAAAATAGAATCAAACTATTGATGCAAATAAATTATAGTTTCGTGATCAAAGCAGAAAAACACAAATAATTAGATGGGTAACAAATTAGTTTATCCAAAAATCTAACATAAATCAAATCCCCATTTTGTCATCTCTCAGTTTTCAGAATAAAACATTCTAATAGACAAGATTAATGATAAAACCATATAATCCTGGTTGCGTTCTCAAAAGCCACTCCTAATATTTCAACAAACTTACAATCAGAATGAAGCTTTAAAGTATACAAAACTTAAAACTACACATTTCCCCTCTTTTGGTGGAACGAAACAACAAGCATCAAACTGAAGTCATGAGCTGTGCTTTTTGCATTACTATGAAACCAGATACTAGATGGTCCGCTGCTGTCCCGGACCATATTATGGGATCAATTACAAATTTCCCAGTTGGTTTCGGAACTTTACAACTTGGCCAAACCTGACTCTTTCTGTACAACCATCTCAGCTCCTGCTAAGCAAATTAATCAAAAGCAGGCATCTGGTGGCATCTTATTATGCTTTATATGCCACTTTCGCTGCAAGCCAACCTCATCTAGATGTTTCGAACTATTTGCAGCAGCAAAATGGTCACCCCTTCATCAGGATAATTTCCTATAGCCCACATCACGCCAAGTACCTGAACATATTGGGGTTATCTTTGTCCCTCTCAAGATAGTCTCGAGTAATTAGGTCCTCGATTCGCTTCTTGATCGCCTTGAAATCAGGCTGCAATTGTCAAAGTTCTTTTATTAGCACAATCATAGAAAGCAGGAAAGTAACAGCAGACACCTGTGCAAATGGTGTACAATATGAAAAGAGTTGCAACAGACCTTGAACATGCGTCCCAACTGCTCGACACACTCCATGACCAACTGCTGGTGACCTAGAACTTTCCGGCTCTTCATGATGCGCACGATTGAGGCATCAATGGCATACCGTCTATCCTTGTCAACATCTTCAATTACTTTCTTCTTCTCATCCACAGGGGGGAGAGGAATCTGAATGATAAACAACTAAATGCATTAGAAAATATTATTTAATCAGGAGGGCAGCAAATCAGAATGTTGGTTGGTTTATTTGTTAAAAAGTACCTTGATCCTCCTCATTTTGTCAGTAAACTTGGAGTTGAACTCGAAAAGATCAGTGGGAGAGATGGTTTTCGTGCTTGGTTCCTTGTTCAGAATCTTATACTTGGCACATGACAACGAATGCAGAAGTCTAACAATGTCATCATCAATTAAGTTCAACTGTGTCATGATGTCCAAATAGCTCAGTCTATCAGAGGAATTGAAAAGCAGTAAGGCCGATGCCTAGAGACCACGAAGACTTGCCGTCAGTAAAAATGATTCTTCAACTCCATTTGACTATTTTAGACTAACGAGGGGAAAAAGGAAAAAAGAGAATTTCTCGATAAGGTTACCTGATACGTAGTGACAATCAACTCCATCGTTTTTGGTTCAAACTTCCCAATAAGGTTACAAGTACCCAAAGAATATATCCAAGTAAGTTTCCTGTGTTTGGTTTTTGTCTTATAGAAGTCCCTGAAAACTTCAACACACTTGATCTAAAGAGTTTTTTGAGGAAAAAAATGGAAGAGAAAAGAAAGAAAATCAAAGTTAGTGACTTTCAGTAAACTTGCAAGTAGAAAAATGAAAAAGAAAGACTGGAAAATAATTTTTTTGCAACATTTATGTGCATACCATCTCAGCAGGAAGGTTGAGATCAAAAGACTTGTAACTTGGCCAGAAGCCGGTAGTCAAAACAGTTACTGTCAAATCGATCCCCGGAGTTGCATTTGGTTTATTGTTCAAGTACTCCTCAAAATTTGTCTGGTTTTCCCTTGCCAATGTCAAGTCTGTCACCTTCAGAACAGAAGCAGTTCAAAAATTATCTATCTGAGATGTTAAGAAAATTTGGAAATAACAATAGAAGGCAGCTTTCAGTGCACAAATTTTAATAATGGAAACCGACCATTCCCTCCATCTTGGAGGTGAACTGGCCGCCACACTGCTGTTTCAGCTTTGTCAATATACTTCTCTCATGGTCATCATTAGCACTCTTGTCAAACAGAAGCCTTCGTGCAAGCTTTTTCCTACCAATAATAATACCCAAAAAAAATAGCTGAATATTCTCAAGCTAAATGAATTCTATATTCAAATAATGCACAACATGTACCTGTAGAATTCCGCAAACAAGTCCTTGTCACTAATATAAGAAAGTAGCTTCACAACCTAAAATGTTTACAACAAGATTACATAGTGTAAGGCATAACAGGTCCTAAAATGTAGATAGAACACACACAAAAACCTTTTCGAGTGTTTCTTCAATTGCTTCATCACTCAACTTCTCACTTCCCCCTTTCTTGAGAATATTATCACAAAAGGTGGCAAGTAGCTCTGCACTTGATCTCCCAGCAACACCCTTGTTGCAAAAAACTTCAAAAGCCTCTTTGAGAGCCTACAGAAAATTGACAGTGTTGAGAACATAAAACAAAACATAGGACTTATCTTGAAACTTATCTTCAAAACTCAATCTACTGCAGACCTTGTGAAAGAGAGTATGATTTTGAAAACAATCATTCACATATGCTAGGTATTTGTCATGCAGCTCGATCACTTTCCTCACAAAAACCTGAAAGCCACAAACAAAATCTATTTCCAAACTTTGAAACAGTCTAGTTCCATGTAAAACAAGTGAATATTTTACCTGCTCTTGCAGGCCAACCACATCCCTTTTATCTGCCTATTTAAGGTAGAAAACATTTTGGTATGATTAGATATAAACTTAAATGATATCAAATATAAATTCTACTCTTGTAAAATACAAAACTTTTAAAAGATAATGCAAGAAAGATACGAACCTTCTTGATACTTGCAGCATCCTCAGCCTGTTTGACCAATGCTGTGCCTTCAGCAGTAACATGCTGCAGCAAGAAATGAGACCATAATATTAGAAGGGTAAAAGAATGAAAATAATATGTAAAGGATTATGGAACAATAAATGAAAATCCAAGTGAAAGAAATTCAAGGTATGTTATATGAGAAGACAGTTAACGTAAGTCATCAATAAACAATTAAGTAATAAATTAATCAGTGGACAAGCTATGAAATAGTTAACCTGTTTGAAGATGCTTGACACAGGATCTAACCCTCGAGGAATTTTCGAAAAGAGTCTAAACATTCTTGACAAATCCTCCACCTAAAAGTCAAAAGAGAGAGATTAATAATGGCTGATTATCCAATATGTCAAGAAACAAAACAAATAACTTATGAGCGCAGCAAGCACCTTGTCATCTCTGAGCAATGCATGGCATCCAGAGTGCTCTTTATCAAGAAGTCGATTTGCCCAGACAGAGAGCATTTCATGTTGAACTTTCTATAAAAGATAAAGAACATCATAAGAAACAACATTTCGGAAAATGTTTAGAATATCCTTTGAAGTGCAAGATCATTTCCAACACAATAGGGTGGATTTATATAGCAAGAGAAAATATCAACCTCAAGTAGTTTTGGCTCACTACTAGAATGCAAGTAATTGGAGACCCTATCTCTCTCTCGTTTTAAACACTCCTCAGCCTGAAAAGAAGAGGCAAAATGAATCATTAGACACTATTAAATGGACAAATTTGAAGAAAAATATTCATATATATAATGCATACTTTCAACATATAATCCGGACAAGAATCATCTACAATCCAATTTGCAGCCTTCCGTGAATAATAGGCAGCGGTATCTTTGAGCATAGTGGCCTCAAAGTCATTCTCATAGTAATGCATTTGTCCCATTCCAATTTCAACGAATATATCTAAAACATTCTTCAACAAAGCTCGATCAATCTGCTCACCCTCACGTTCTTGATCAATCTGATTTAAAATTAGGAAGTTTATTACAGTTATTTGGCTGAAAAAAGAAAAGGTGCACAATAAATATGAAAAGAGAACTGAAATTACCAGAGAAATTACTGCATCCCTCACTTTTGCATTTAGCTCTTGGTAGACCTGAAACCAGAGAAAATGTGCATGTAAGATGCCAACAACATAAAGGGAAGTATAAAGTTAGTATCATAGCAAATACATTCAATCTGCACATACCAGTTCACGGAAACATGTCATTAAGGGGAGGCAGTGACCTCCGAGCAATAAAGTAGCGATCAAGGTAATGGAAGAACCGTGAAAGCCACCTAACCATAACTTTATGGTTAGTCCACCTTTTCACTAGCTCTCTCAACATAAACTCATCATGCTTTTCACGTAAGGATGGAAGTACCTATAAAGGATATATTTCATGAATAGTATTAGTAAAGAATAAAAAATTAGAAGAGATGGCACAATCAAAACTATGCTCAACAGGAACAACAGTGTATAAAAAATGAAAATCTACTATACCTATCAACACAATCGACATGACTTGCTTAGCTACAATGATTTCACTTCCATCTATAGCTTTTCTAGATCTTACAACTACAGCTAATGCAAGTACGCAAAGCAAGCATATACTCTTTTTAGATCATTAAAATAAAGGTAATCGATTGGTCTGTATTTAGGGTGGGTTTGCAGTGAGGAGTTGTAAGGCACTTTCTACAGTACCAAGAAATGCATAAGAAGATATTATCCCTTCTAAACAAATGACACAGAGAGGATTTGATTCCTCTGATACAAAAAAATATTTCGGCTAGCTTATGTTTAATGCAACCAATATGCTAACCATACTCTTCATTTTCCCTGAAGTACATATGAGACTGAGAGTATGATCCTCAAAATTTATGAAAATACTTGAAAAATTATGCATACCCATTTTGGAAACGTAACCATATCTGACACTCATGCCTAAGTCAGGATAACATAAGGCACACTATCACTAAGTTAACGACACCAACAGAAACAAAAAATATAACCATAAGGCACATTATCACTAAGTCCACCTAAACAAAGCAAAATAATTACAGCTAGTATTAGTTACCGATGATGTGATGTATTCTTCGAAAGATTCTCGATACTTATCATACAACTGTTGGGAATAGTCGTGAGGAGGCTTTTGGGTACACATATTGTAAATGGTTCTACACAACAAGGGTCAAGGGCGCCAACAAAATACTCACAACACATGAAAACGGTAATGTTTGCAATAATTCCCATAAATAAATTAAAAAAACCAACCAAACAACTACAAATAGGATACGTATAAAGCATCATATAATCCTCTGAGCTAAACTGAGGCTCTGGCAAGCCTTCAAGAATGTTCTTTAGCTTTGTGATGCCTTTTTGCATAAATTTCCATCCTTGTTCAAGGTCGATTGTCTTCCTCTCATTCAGAGTCATTGAGCCACGTCACCTCCTCGATTATCAAAAGTCAAAACCCTAACCTGAAACATTAAAGATTCAATAGCTTACATAGTCAGCTCACATTTTAGCTCAAATCACCAACATTCCATAACCTTTAGCTCAATTAACAAAAACACACAAAATACAAAAGTTTCCTCCATTAATTAACTTAAAAAATATGACTTTAAGCGACAGTGCTGTTACTTGCAACAGTATCAACATTTTCTTAGCTACCAAGCTGGAATTTTAACATTTTTATGAAACCCTTTCTAAAATTGAAATCAACCCATGCAATCTAAGCTCAACAAAACGAAAAATTCATCAAATTGAAACGACAAAAAATCCATGAAAAATAGAGAGATAAACAGGAGAGAAAGAGATCGATGGACACCTTAAATAACATAAATAAATCCTAACTAAAAATGCTTGAGAAATAGGAGGGAAAACAAATATCTCTTCGAGAGGACGAAGATTGACAGCCGAGTTCCGACAGAGTTGATGAATGAAATGGAATTTTGATTTTTTTGTCGCTAAAAGATCCTTTCGGTTTTCGTTCTTTGGTTGTTATAGTGTTTTTGTCAATAATATTGTTATTATTATCAGAGTTGATTATATTATATGTTAACTATGATCTTTATCTTAAACTAATCTCTAAATATTTGAATTCTTTAATTTCGTCTTAAACAAATATTATCATCTTAAATAGATTCTTAAACTTTTCAACATTCTAATTTTATCTTTAAATTATGACTCTCATTTTAATCTCAAAGAATTTGAATATTTTAATTCTATCTTTAAATTATCAATATATACTAATCATATCTAATATATTAATAAAATTGTTTAAAAAATTACAAACTACCATTATTTAATTCATTTATATTTAAAATCGATATGAGCTTGACAAATATTTAAAACACAAAAATTAGGTGTCTAATTTAATTAATTCCAAAACTGACGGGACCTACAATAAAAATGAATCAGAAAAATTGTAGGTGAATGGTTAATTTAAGAGAAAAATAATCTCAGTGACAAAAAATGCCTTATAATATACGATTTTAACCAATTTTTCTTGGATTTGCCAAAATGACCAACTAAATCGCAATGCGATCGATAATTCGCAACGCGATCTCCGGTATCGCAAATCAGTTTCCAGATTCGCAACGCGATTCTGACTATCGTATTGCGATTTCCCAAATTCGCGTTGCGATTTTCCTAAATAGCAATGTGAATCTGACTATCGCAATGCGATTTACATAGCGCTATTCGTATTAACGCGTATTTTTTTTTCAAATTCCAAACACGAATATATTAATATATCGGAACACTGAACCGTCCACAGTATATCCCATAATCGCAACTCATAACCTAAAACCCTAAATCACAACTCAGTCTCATCTCCATCTCTCACTCTCTAAGGCGACATCCGTCCCCATCTCCGACGAAATCAGTCCCCACGACGATAACAGTCTCCATCTCCGACGAAATCATTCACGGTCAGAAATGGAAAATCAACCAAATCAACCACCGAGGGTTAGTTTTTTTAATTATTTTTATTTTGAAATTTTTGCATTATTATTAGGTTGTTCATATTGAAATTAATGATAAGTTTACTGGTATTTTCAATAATAGATTAACCATTTCACTTAGATTGCTTATTATATTCATTCGATTGCTGCCAATACTGCTAAACTGTTTAGTCTTTAACCCTGTGAAGTTAGTATTTGTCTTTGTTTTGTCTTTTGGTTGAAGTAATGCAATCTATTTAAGTTTCTTTCAATTTTAGTATTTGAAACCGAGAATGACTATCGCAACGAGTGAATCACAAATGAATATCGCAATGCAAATTTGACTATCGCAACGAGAGAATCGCAATGCGATTTTCATTTCGCGTTGCGATTCTTGCGTTGCGATAGTCAAATTCGCATTGCGATAGTCATTTTCGTGTTGCGATTTTCATTTTCGTCGTGTTACGATTTAAAGTTTCAGAAACTAGTCTTCTTCTGCAAATTGAAACTTGAATAAATTGCATTACTTCAACTAAAAAACAAATACTAAATTCACAGTGTTGCAAATTTAAGTTTGAAGAATAAACTACTACTCTTTATGTTTATTGTTCATATCTTCACAGTGTAGTTTTTGGTATATCTAAATTGGAATGTTTATTGTTTTTGCAGAACTTTTATTCGGCTCAATTGACCTTAAGAAATAAAGTAAGCCTGGCCAAAACAATTGCGTCGAAGCTTTCACCTGCACAAAGAAAAATGTTTGAGGATACTTGCTTCGGGCCATGGCTGAAAGTACAACATCCGGGTGGAGATGCTATGTTGACCCATCTGTTTCTTCAAACCATGACTAGCGATCTACCAGAGACTATACAACGTCGTGATGAAGAGATATGGTTTGATTTTCCACCGGCTTATACGTGTTTTGGGCGGGAAGAGTTTTGCTTAATCACCGGTCTACGCTTCGGACACGATGATGTAGATCGGTACACTAGACATATTACCCGTCTATCATGGTTTTCCCGGGTTTTTCCTGAGCAGTCAACAGAGAATTCGAATTTACACGTGGAAGACTTGATGAGATTATTAAATAAGAAAGATAGTTTTACTCGGATGGATGACGTCGATGTTGTCCGAGTATGCCTTCTAATACTTTTGCAAGCCGGCTTTTTAGGCAGAGAGGACCGACAACCTATTCCTAATGATCTAATTAAATTGGTAGAGGACCTAAATGCATGGAACTTGTTTCCGTGGGGTTCGTATCTATGGAGAGCTACATGGAATAAGTTGTCGTATGCCTTTAATGATAGGAAAAGTTTGCGTGGCGATGGTTCCAAATACACTTTGTCAGGCTTTATTTGGGCCTTTAAGGTAATAATTTTTATATAATTAATCCTTTAACAATTACTAATGTTTGTTATTATATTGTTTGTAGATTTGGATATTTGAGGTCTTTCCCGCCATGCAGATATATGCATTAAAAACTTCTAATGATATTCCTAGGGCTATTTCCTGGAAGAGGAAACGATCCTTGCAGCAATGGGAAGATTTACTACCGTATATTACAATAGATAATGTAAGTTAACACAAATACTACCATATGTTTATAAACAAGTTATTACTAGTACACGTTTAACTTTGTTTGAGCTTTTATATTGTTAGGAGGCCAACACTCCATTACAGAGGCTGACACCCACGGAAGCTGAGCTTACCACTGATTGGTGGCAAGCTAGTAAGCTTTTTTTTGATGGCACGGATGATGAGCAGCCACCACTTCGAGAGCCATCACCTCACCCATAGCCATCACGTGATCGACCCGAATATACACCTCCACAACGAGAGTCATCACCTATTCTGTCACATCATCGAGCATCTTCTCCACCATCACCTCATGATAGGCGACCGACAAAGATGACACGACGTTTATCTCCCTGTTCTCCACCTCCACCTCCACGGGATGAGTTAGGAGAGTTACGTAATGAGGTCAATGCCTTGCGTGAGGAGGTCGGTACTTTACGCGATGACAATGGTGCATGGCGTGTTGAGGTGTCTACTTTACGTGGTGAGGTAGCAGCTCTACGTGAGATTGTAGTATCGTTGCAGAACGAGGTTCATACTCTACGCAATGAGGTAAGTTTAATATTTTTCATATTTAACTTGATGATAAATTTACTCGTAATTTCAGTTAGATTGCTTAGTAAATTCATTCGGTTGTTGCCAATACTATTTAACTGTTTATTCTTTAACCCTGTGAAGTTAGTATTTGTTTCTGGTTGTCTTTTGGTTGAAGTAATGCAATCCATTCAAGTTTCAATTTGCAGAAGAATAATGGTTTACTATCGCAATGCGAAAATGACTATCGCAATGCGAAAATGACTATCGCAACGCGAAAATGACTATCGCAACGAGAGAATTACAATGCGAAAATGACTATCGCAATGTGAAAATGACAATCGCAATGCGAAAATGACTATCGCAATGCGAAAATGACTATCGCAATGCGAAAATGACTATCACAATGCGAATTTGACTATCGCAACGAAAGAATCGCAATGCGAAACGAAAATCGCATTGCGATTCTCTCGTTGCGATAGTCAAATTCGCATTGCGATAGTCATTTTCGCATTGCGATAGTCATTTTCGCGTTGCGATTTTAAGTTTCAAATTCTATTCTTCTTCTGTAAATTGAAACTTGAATGAATTGCATTACTTCAACCAAAAGACAAATACTAACTTCACAGTGTTGAAAATTTAAGTTTCAAGAATAAACTACTACTCTTTATGTTGTCATTGAACCTGCACTAAACATATATGTTGTCCTTTTAAATGTTTATATAAGTGCTTACTTCTGGAATGTTATCTGATGCATTTTGTGAACAATGATATAATAATGACTTGGGTGAATACCGTGCAAGTTTGAAATATATTTGTCTTTGTTCTCACTGTTTAATATCATGTCTGTTTATTTACTGATTTATGTATTAATTTATTTTTAGCGGCCCGCTAAGGTGGATGCTCTACGTCGGGTTTTTCTTGCAAGACGGAGTTCACGCATCAGACGGCGTGCACGTGCCATTACGTCTCCGTTCACCCCAATAGTGCGAAGAATCCGTAAGAAAAAGCCCGACTCACCTGTCATCGTTCAAGAGGCCTCCCCTATCGTTCAAGAGGCCCCTATCATCCCTCAAGAGTCCCCTCCCACCGTTCAAGAGGCCACTGTCATCGTTGAAGAGGTCCCTCCCAACATTCTAGAGCCCGATTCACACGGCGTAATATATTGAATTATTGAGAAGCCCCCTCACGTGCCGGACATGATGGATGACTGTTGGCTTTCGTATAAGTTACCGGCCAGTACCATTCCGGCAGATGAAGTGGAGAGGAAACAACTACCGGAAACAATTCTGGATAATACCCTTTGGACTAAGACCGCAATTGATTTTTATCTACATGAGCGGAGCCAAGGGTGTTACGCTGACATATACAAACTCAACGATGATATGCATTTGTTGATTGAACGGTCTTGGTGGGGTGTATTATTAGGGGTTGAAGACAACGGCTATTTCGATGGGGGGGTAAGTATTATATTTCTTATATTTCAGTTTGATTAATTTTTTTTAAATTTATGTAATTCACTAATATATGTCTTTTTTTGTAAAACAGCATATTGATGCATGGGTGACACGTCTTCTAATTGTAAGGAAATTGAAGAAAAATATTAAAAAAATGCGATATACAATTATGCCGACGTCTTTTCACGTAGTTCACTTGAAGAATCAATGACAGAAATCATATGTGTAGGCTAATGGACAAGCTAAACTTTATCATGTATGGTGGGAGGTCGATAAGGTTAGTATATTTGTTTAAATATTTTAAGGGTGTTCATAAATAAATGCGCAATTTGAATTATTACATTTCGATGCATGTGTTTATCCCTGTTTTGGACCGTACTCATTGGCTTCTCATCGAGCTTCAGCTCCCATCCCTAAAGACAATAGTATATGACAGCATGATAAATTACATATCATTGTCTGATTTGAGAGATATGATTAAGGGATGGAGCTCTCATTTGGCTAAATTCTTGGATGCAATTGATTATTAGACTAAGTCTGGAAACAAGAAGCCAAAGAAGTTCAATGTTACAGTTATTAGAGACGAGACCGCGCCACAACAAACGAAGGAAGCCAGAGAGGATTGTGGTCCTCTCGTATGCATGTGCTTGGAGCGTTTGACGACAGGAAGTATACATTTTCTACCTTCCACCGATAGAGATAGAGGCGCAGTAGGCTTGTGGTTTCGGCATTTTATGGCTAGAGCGATATATGCGAGACGCTGCCTACCTGCATCCGCGTTTTGAAAGTGTCCATAAACAATTTGTAAGTCAAATGCAAGTGTTGTTAAACATATTTACTCTTTTTGGTTTGAAAATGTTTGGTTAAGTAGCTATAATTCAATAATTTGATATTTGTAGGTTTTAGATGTGTAGAAAGTGTTGTTGATTCAATGTTTGGTTTCTGCAGGTTAATCCTGAAGTGAGCTGCGTGAAATGGATGTATGGGTGCAAAAGTTGATTTCATTATTATATTTTGATTGTTTAATTGATTTGTAAAAGATGATTTGTAAATGTTGATTTGTTTAATTGATGTGTACATAATATTTGTGCTTGTTTAATTGATTGAAATGTAATAGTTGATTTGTTGATTTTAATCTGCATTATGTTGAATGCAAAACAGACTATCGCAACGCGGAAATGACTATCGCAACGAGAGAATCGCAATGCGAAATGAAAATCGCAACGAGTGAATCGCAATGCGAAACTAATTTCGCGTTGCGATTTTCATTTTCGATTTGTTTAATTGATGTGTACATAATATTTGTGCTTGTTTAATTGATTGAAATGTAATAGTTAATTTGTTGATTTCAATTTGCATTATGTTGAATGCAAAACAGACTATCGCAACGCGGAAATGACTATCGCAACGAGAGAATCGCAATGCGAAATGAAAATCGCAACGAGTGAATCGCAATGCGAAACTAATTTCGGTTTGCGATTTTCATTTTCGCATTGCGATTCACTCGTTGCGATTTTCATTTCGCATTGCGATTCTCTCGTTGCGATAGTCATTTCCGCGTTGCGATAGTCAATTCCGCATTGCGATAGTCATTTCCGTGTTGCGATAGTCATATTTGCGTTGCGATTTCCGCGTTGCGATAGTCAAATGAATGTCTAATAAGTGATAACAACTGAACATATCATAGCAATGTTCAAACTCAAGTTACTAATACATGCCTAACTGAAAATGTTAAAAGTTCACACATAATATACACATAATACAACGTTTGCATTTAAAAATCACCTAAGTTAACGGTCCCAAAAGGTGAAGCCGGTTGTGATTGGGATTTCCCAAATTCGCGTTGCGATTTACGTAATCGCATTGCGATTTAGGAAAATCGCAACGCGAATTTGGGAAATCGCAATGCGATAGTCAGAATCGCGTTGCGAATATGGAAACTGATTTGCGATACCGGAGATCGCGTTGCGAATTATCGATCGCATTGCGATTTAGTTGGTCATTTTGGCAAATCCAAAAAAAGTTGGTTAAAATCGTATATTATAAGACATTTTTGATCACTGAGATTATTTTCTCTTAATTTAATTAATTCTAGAACGGATAGCGGCTAAATATGCAATTTACCCAAAAAAAAAATACCAATGAAATTGTGTTTGTTGACTGGCGGGAGGGAGGACCATAGAACACGAGGAGGGGAGAGGGGTGGGGGACGCCACGATTGGTGCAACCGTGGTGCTGGATAAAGGACGATTATGTGCCTTAAAGTTCTACAAGACTACAAACCCATGCATATGGCTTGAGTTTGGTTGGGGTGACTTGGGTGCCGGAATCTACCACTTTCTCTCTTTTTCTTTTTCAATTAGAATATAATTTGGATGACGAAAGTCGTTCATAAAATAAACATTTATAATGTTTTTATATGAATTAGTGATTAATAAATTAAAAATAATAATTAATAAAAAATAATATATATATATATATTTAAATATACATAATTATTTAAAAATTATATTTGAATTTGATCGGTTCAAATTTACTCTAATCTACATTATATAAAGTTGACATATTCAACTAGGCTTCATTTCCAATATTTCTCCTAAAAAAACAAATATTCCCACGGTGGGGTTAATTTAAAAGAACTTACTATTTTTATAAAGGATTCCCTTCAATCATGCAATGCCCACATCAATTGTACGTCCCCCTTACCGTCCCCCTAATATTAGTGCATCTTTTTTATTCTAGTTACTCAAATTTAGACTCGATGTTAAGATTTTAAGAAAAAATCATAAAAGTTATAATATCGTGTATTAAAATTAATTTCCAGATATATAAAAAAATTATAAATAAAATTATGAGATCCAATAAAATTTATGATTTTTTTTTTAAATAGGAATGAATAGTAGGAATTCAACTCTCTCTCTCACTTTCCCTCCCTATCCATCCTCGCACTTTTAGGCCCACATTACCCATGGCTTATGACTTAAACCATCCCATACCTTGTCTCCCTCGTTCTTTCCCACTCAATCTATCCTTCAAGGCCTCAAGTCACCTATATAAATACCCTACACTACTACAATCCCATCACCAACACTATTGCTTAACTATAGCTATATCCCCCTCCATTTATTCCATCCAATAGCTTAATCCATACAAACAACAATGTCGGTAGTATGGGTTTTCAAGAACGGCGTGGTTCGTCTAGTCGAGAATCTTGGGGCTGACACTTTAGATGGAAGCTGACAAGGTTTGAACATCAGTCAAAAATTTCTTATACATACACCGTCTAATGAAGTGATCACTTCCTACGTGTCCTCGAACGTATGTTATTATCTCTAGGATGGGAAAGATACTATGGTAATCATGATCTTCTTCAATTTCACAAACGATCTACTATTCATTTGATTTCGCTTCCCAAAGTTTTCAATAAATTTAAAACTATGCACATGTACGATATTGTCGTAAAAAATCGTAATGTGTTCGAAGTTAGGGATATGTAATTTCATCTTCAATCTTTTTCTTCTTTATTGGTTTGTTTAAAGCTTGGGTGGTTTGTTAGATTAGGGTTAATAAAGTTAATGTCCGATTATTTATATATTGATCACAAAGTCATCCTCCCTAGTTATACATAGGGATGGCAATGGGTCGGGTCGGGTCGGGTTTTTGGGCCACCCGATCCGACCCGAGAAGAAAGGGTTTTTCACCCGTGATCCGACCCGACCTGACGAAATTAAGGTTTCACCCGACTCGACCCGACCCGAATATATGACTTAGAAACCCGACCCGACCCGACCCGAAATAATAATAAAAAAAATTTATTCAATGAAAACAGTGATTTAATTGAAAAAAATTATATATGGAGGGACATTATTGTAATTATCCCTAAATATATAGGATAAAATTATATATATTTTTCGGGTCGGGTCGGATCGGATTTTTTTCACCCTAAACCCGACCCGACCCGACCCGAACAGTACATTTAAAAAAAAACCCCGACCCGACCCGACCACGATTTTTTTTAAAAAAAATCCGACCCGATCGGGTCGGGTCGGAACCCATCGGATTCGGGTTGAGTTGCCATCCCTAGTTATACACACGTCGAATATGTTATCTCGATCAATTATAATAAATATTGATAACACAAATAATTCATTCCATATTTGTTGTAATGTTTTTTTATCACAAACACGTCGAATATGTTATCTCGATCAATTATAATAAATATTGATAACACAAATAATTCATTCACAAAAACGGCAATTTTCTAATATTAAAATTTTAACATACAAATACGATACAAATAAAATATAATATATATATTTTTTAAAATTTATACAGATGTAAGTTATTAATATCTTAAAATTTACATAAATATAATAACATTTATAACACTATAAAATATATAAATATGGTACGATCTCATGGTAATGTCACGTGTAGGTCTATCGAATATACATGGAAGGATAATGTGATCCCTTTAGATAAAAATTGCCAACTTGCAAGAGTCGATAAAACTGAGTAAATGAATGTATATTACGTATGGTACGTACATATAGACAAATATCCATATACACAAACATTTGAAATAATTTAATCTTTTACCTTAAATTTCAGTATTAATGACAATACTCCACAGAAATATTTGGAATTTTTGGGTAATGCCAGGAAGAGTTCCAAGCACGTGCTCCTTTAAATCTTAGCCCAATTTTTATTTTTACAGGCACTATAAACTCGTGTGGATAAGGGTCTTATCAACACGTGTTGAATTGCAAACAAAATCCCATCAAAGATTTTTATTTTTGACTTCGAAAAAGAAGTATGAAAAAATTATTCTAGATTTTGATTTCAGTCGGTTATGGCAGTCGAAGCCCATCCTTGGTTGAATGGGCTGCAATGATACATTGATATTGAGTAGTCAATTCCCTTCCAGTTGAGCTGTTTGTTTCCTGAGAAAGTGGGAGAAATAGAAAAAGAAAATAATGGAAGTCATAAAAGAAGATGATGGGGAAGAAGAGGAAAAGCTTAGCTTCTTTCTTTTGGTCCCATCCACAAAGGATGGGACAACAAGCAAAAAATACCCCTTTGTTGTCTCTCATGTGTTTAACTGCTTTTATAATTAGTTTTTGCAAGTAAATTTCTTGTTAGAAGAAGGGAGTTTTTGGAAACACTGAGAACTCGGTGTACTCGGCCAAGATCATTGTTCCTTGAGCCACAAGCTGTAAATAAACGATCCCGGATTCACTTTGTCCCCCCCACCCCCTCTTTTGAGATTAAACCGAGTTATCCAACGAACTGTTCGAAATTACAAATAGCCGGTGGACTTATCTGCTTTAGTGGTGGGAATTATGCGCAGGTGGTGGTAGCAATAAAGCCAATGAAGTCTCTACAGTGAATCATAAAAACCTGGGTTCGAATTATGGAGTCTTGTTAGGTCCATCAGAGCCATGGTTTATGTCAATAGGTCCAACGGCCCAAAGTTCATGACATTGATTACCAAACTACATACATAATAATGGGTATGGCTCGGGCCGGGTTGGGTTTCCGGCTACTCAAACTCAACCTAAAAATATATATTATCGACCCAAAATTCGATTCAATCCGGATTTAGTGTGACTTCATAAGACTTGAAACTCAATACGTATTTTAATATAAAACCTGAAGTCGATCCGAAACAAATATATGTATGAAAAATTATTCATTTTATTTGATAAAATAGATATATAATTGAAAAAATAATATAGAGATTTGTACTATAATAACTATCTCTAAATATATAAGGTATAATTTTATTATTTTTCAAGTCAGGTTAGGTTAAATCGAGTATTTTTCATCATAAAACTCAACTTCGACTCTATCCAAACTTATTCTCTAAAAAATTTGACCCGACCTAATCCAAATCTACTTTTTTTTAAACTCGACTCAATAAGATCAGATCAAGTCAGAAACTTGTCGAGTCTTGTGTACATCTCTATGCATATATGTGGTGTTCAATTGGGGCCTCTATGTTAATGGATATAAAGATTAATACATTTTAATTTAATTTTAAATTATTAAAGTTATTTAAATTAATTTGAATTTCGAGTATGAATTGGATTTAAAATTTATAAAATTTGAAAAATTAAAAAGTTAAAAATTAAACCGATGTTTTTTTCTTTAGCATGTTTTATGATTTGATTCTCGATTTTTTTTATTTCTTCAACTCTGACTTAATTTTAAGTTAATTTGTTGTCAATTTTGATTCACATATTCGTAAATCATTGTAGAACATTTATGTAAGCTCAATCCCTCTTTTTTATATAATAAATTGTTGTTGTTTTTTCAAATTAGTCCCTCAAATTTATATATTTTTCTCATTTTTAAATTTTATTTTGTTTTAATTTTTTTATCAAATTTAAACTTTATGTCCCTCTATCGTTATAAAATATTTATGTAATTTCAATTCATCATTTTGGTGCTAATGTTAAATACTTAAATGTAACAAAAAAAAGGAGTGAGATTTTTAAATTGAATGATGAAATTAAAAGTTTTGAAGTTAGATAACCAAAAACAAAAATAAAGACAAATATAAGTAGTAAAAAAACAATTGGACTATATCACTTAAAGAATGTCAGAGGTTCAGATTCTGACGTTTTTTAGTAGAGCATATAAGATCGAAATAATAACTCTGTATTGAACTTCTATAGTACTCGATCAAAATTAATTAATTAATAAATCAAATATCGTAATTTCAATCACTTCAGTTAAAAATCAAACTCAAATTTTATTTGACTAATCAATATAACAATTCAAATCTGAGTTTAACTTAATAACAAATAAATAAAATTAAAAATTTATCAAATCAAATTCAAATAACTCATAAATAATTTCAGTAAATTTACCGTATGAACAAAATTCTCCAATCCAAATCAGAAAATCTCTCCTATTCCAATCGTTTGCTATAAAATATGATTAGTCAGAAAAAGAAAACAAACTTTAGTGCCGCAAGAAAAAGACGTGAGCGTCCCCTTTATGCCATCAATCAGCATCAAAACGCGCTTAAAATCTGTCGCTAATTGCTTAACGCGACACATGGAGGATTTTAGCATTTAAATCTCCTTTTGCATTCACATGATTTTGGAAGACGAGAAAATATACATTTCTTTTTCTTTCTTTCAAGACCTATAACTATCAACACTCTCATCTTAGTTGTCCGTTAAAGGGCTCTTAGTTGCCACACTTCATTATTATGCTTTTGGTTTTAAATGCTCAACTTATAAATAATTTTAAACCTAACCTTAATTCAAAATATACGTTTAATATTTTTATATTAAATAATTAATTCAATTATATTTCGTTTCTCAAGTTTAAAACAATAGAACTTTATTGGTCGTATAATCTGAAAAAAATTAGACGAGATAAAAATTTAGTATTACACAAACAAAAATCGACAAGAATCCTGAAATATTATTAAATTACAAATTTTGGAATAAATAAGAGCTTTTCCCACTTTCCATATATCTCATCATTGATTACGAACACACTTGTAGATTTGATAATAAGGTTGTCACTTATTGGTAAACTTGGCCACTTATTTTTTTCTTTTATTTTCTTAAAACAATTTCTTACAATTTTTATATTATTTACATTAATTACTATATATAAGTTAAAAGATATTGAATATTAGAGAACCATTAATTGGTCGAGTGATCAATGATGTTTATGTTTTATCACCTTGTGAGAGAGTGAATCCCGACATTTGATTTAATAACAATATTCTTTACTTAATAAAAAATATTAAAATTTTAAATATATTTGATCATATATATATAATATTTGTTATATTTAAACATATTCGATCATATATTTTTTTATTTATTATATTAAAGGTATTAAGACTTGGTAAATATCATATTTTTTAAAAATAATTAAAATCCAATGACGATGCCTTAAAATATTATCCCATTATTGTTTTTCTTTTTCATTTTGATTATTTATTTACTTAAAAACATATGAGGTAAAAAAGTCAAACTACGGTTAGTGGATGTCCATAAAAGGATTTTGATACATAAATTACAAGACGAGCCGCTCACGTTAAAGTAAAGTGGCATCATCGCAAATAAATTCAAATTTCAGTGGTAGTCTCTTAATACCAATTGCTTATAAACTTAAAAGCCTGCCTTCCTCGGTGCATCCCTTAATTTCCACAACCCCAACAAAATGCGACGCTCTAGAATCCCCATTTTCCTCGCGATTTGCGCTATCCTGGCCGTCCATGTGGCGGTTTCAGCTTCATCTCCGACGCTTGATTTCGCCGGCGGCCACTTCCTCCCGATCAAATCGGAGTGCAGCGGGTCCATCGCCGAGTGCCTGATGCAAGGCGGGGAGGACTCTTCGGATTTCGAAGCCGAGTTCGCCATGGGATCCGAGATCAGCAGACGCATTCTAGCGACTACTCGGTACATCAGCTACGGTGCGCTGAGGAGAAACACAGTGCCGTGTTCCCGACGTGGTGCATCATACTACAACTGCCGACCTGGAGCTCAGGCAAATCCCTACTCACGCGGCTGCAGTAGAATTACACGATGTCGGCGGTAGATTAATTTATTTAAGTATTTTTTAATATTAAAAATAACAATATTGTTTGATTTTTAATTGTGTGTTGTTGTCATGTTGATTAGATGAATTGTTGTTTATATATTTTCCCGAATTTTTATCAAATTCGTATATAAAACAAGTGACTGGTATAAATTTGAAGATTATTCGATTAAATATCTTGTGGATTTAATTTCATTTATAATTCCATTTTATTTATTTTTACTGGATTTACTCTTTCATGTCTAAATCTTTCGGGTGCATGAATTCGATGTGGAGTTTAGGCTGGTGGTATTTTTAGTTTTTTTTTTATTTTTATTTTTGGGTTTTTTAAGCAAATATGAGATTTTTGTGGTTTTGAATTCCAGTTTTTGTCTGAGATTTCGGACAAAAGGGCCCAATAAAAGTAAAATTTTATTGATGAAAAATAATTGGATGTTTAATGCCTCAAATTTAGATAAGATGTGAAGTCGGTGTGTTTAATTAAAAATTAGTTTTAAGTTAAATTACACCGACGATCATTAATATTTCAGTGTGACATCTGTCTCTGCTATTTATTTAACAACAGTTTAATATGATACGTTAACACAATTTATTTGGTAGATTTATTCAACATAAGTTCCCTATTCAATTCTAATCACTATATTTAATCGTTTAATCCATTATCTATTTTTATGGGTTAGGATAATTTTGGGTAAACTCAATTTACTAAAATTATATTTTCTATTTGAAGTTTGATCTAATTTAAGTTTTGAGTGATTTTACTCGACTAGAAATTCAACTCATTTTTTAGATAAAAGTTACATCTGATCTAGTCCATATATATAAACACTTTATCCATCCCATAATTTTTGTCATATGTCGATCATTTAAAAAAAATTACATACTAAATGGCATAAAATGAGAGGAATAATAAAATTAAGTTTAAAATATGATCATTAAATTTAATAGCTTTGTTTTGATAGATGTAAAAGAATGAAATAAATATGAAAAAACTATATACTTGTTATAAACTTTTCTTATAAGATATTTTGAATATAATTTTTAATGGGATAGAAAGAATGTATATACATAAATTTTAATTTTATTTGATAAAGTTAAAATTTAATTGAAAAAGTTAATATAAAGATTAATATTATTGTTATTATCTAATATTTTTAAATATATAAGTTATTTTATGTTTTGAGTTAAATCGGATTAGATATATTTTATCTTAAATTTAAATTTGAATAGACCTGAATTCATAATCTAACAAATTCATTTTGACCCGAATTTAATTTTTCTTTAAAAGAATATGTCGATCGAATTTGAACATACTTTATCGAATTTAGATTTATGTACCCATTTTTATCTATTTCCATCACCACACAAACTCCTGTCACAAATAATTATAGTCATTATCAATAATTAATCATCAAAATTTTATCATCCTCGTTACATTAATACACAACGTCTATCACCATTTGATATAAAATAACAGTCTTAATCCATCATCAATTTCATCAAATCATTATTACACTTGAATAATCTAAATCTGTTGTTCATCAATGGTATAACTTTGTTTTTAAGAATCTTCAATGGTGGAACGAGAGCAAGGTTTAACGAAGTGTTTAGGGATGATGAGGGACGATGAAAAATTTTATAATCAAATTAATATAAAATATTAAATTTATTGATTTATTTAAAATTAAGATTAATTTAATAGAATACATAATTAATAAAAACAAATATATTATTATAAAATTTGTTTAATTATTATATCAATAATTTTATTTGTAATTAATGGTTGATTAATGATCTGATTGAAATCAAATTGAAAGTCTAGTAACCTAATCAAATTGAAAGTCTAGTAACCTAATCAAATTGAAATCAAATTTTGTCAGGAGTGTAATTTAATCATTAATAAAAACGCAGAGCACTATACAGAGTACGAAGTCGAGTTACAATTTTCATTTTCGCTGTTGGGAAGTTGAAAAATCCTACCTTTTGTATGGGGTTTAAATATCACTTAGGTCGTTCAAGTTCTGGGGTTCACTATCCGACTTGAATTGGTGATTTTGGTTTTGAAGGTCCTTCCTAAATCTTTTCCCTTTTCATCTTTTTGTTCAAATGGTTGTTCATTTTTCGGAGTTCAGAATTGTTAAATTTTTTCATGAATGTTTCAGTCCCCATTGCAATCACACAAACAAATCCCTACATTCAAATCTCCTAGATTTTCAGCTTTCCGAAAAATCCAGATTTTCTTTGATGGATCAAAGTCCCGGAAAAATCGACTTCCCGGTCGAACGGCACCGTTTCGAGACTCTCTCGTTACCCAGTTGCTAAACAGAATTTCCCTAGAGAAGTTCATGCCCCTGTTTGTCACCTTCAATTTGGGTTATCAAATCTCCTAAATTTGAGTGAGAGATATAGTTGTGCGAGAAAGCAAGCTGTTGATACTTTTAGGTACTTTAAGAAGGAAAAAGAAGAGCTTACTGTGGAGGAGGATAATGAAGAGAAATAAAAAAGGAAGAACAATGTGGAGGAAGAAGAGAGGCGTTTTCAGCCATCATCTCCTTCTGGGATGACTGAGTTGGACAATGCGAACTCGATAATGGTGAATGCATTCGATAAGTTGTCACTGGACCATGAGGTTTCTTTTGTTTACTAATGTTTTAATTCAGTTCCATTGTTGTTGGCAATTGTAAATTTTTTCATAATATTTGGAATTGAATTTGTCATTTGTATCAAATTTCAGGTTATAACTAGTGAACTTTTTGACCCTCTTACGAAGGAAGAAATGACAGATGTTCCCTATGCTTTCTCTGCAAGAAACAAGTTTGTAATAATGTTTTTGTTAGTGTTTGATTATTTGATTGGATGAACACTTTGTGGTGAAAATATTTTGTGCTTGCTTTTGCAGGAAGAGGATATTGGTCTCTCATGAGAATTCAAGCATTGATATTCGAGGTGAAGTTTTGCAATGTCTGAAACCAGACACATGGTTGAATGATGAGGTTAATTTCATTTTCTTTCAGTGTTATATCTTGTGCTGTGTATAGTAGATAGATAGTAGTCATTTGAAGGTTTCGTTAATTTTTCTGCAGTCAATTAGGATGTACTTCAATTTAGTCAGATGGTAATCCAGTTTGAACACAAATTTAATTTCTCTTTTGCAGGTCATTAATCTCTATCTCGAATTATTGAAAGAAAGGGAAAACAGCGAGCCGAAGAAGTTTTTTAAATGTCATTTCTTCAACACCTTATTCTACAAAAAGGTTGTTTCGATTTTCGTTTTCCTTACTTGCTCTTTTGTTTAAGTCTTCATAACTAACTGTTTCTGAATTACCTTTCCCTTCTGCATTTTGATTCTTAGTTACTGAATCCGGAGAGTGCCTATAATTATAAAGGTGTCAAAAGGTGGACTTCACAAAGAAAGTTGGGGTACTGCCTGTTTGATTATGATAAAGTAAGTATTTGTTCCTTTTTTCCCCTATAATCATTGTGTGATAGAATGCTTTGTTTATCCTTTAATCAATTATCCCGTTTTGCTTAGATATTTGTACCGATACACAAAGATGTACATTGGCGCTTGGCAGTTATCAATAAGAAAGATCAAAAGTTCCAGTATCTTGATTCACTGAGAGGAAGAGATGCTGAAGTGCTGAATGCATTGGTATGATTTTCGGTTGCATTTTTTCTCTTTAGGTGTCTAATTATTCTGAATGCATGTGATTAATTGATTTAAAGTGCATTAGGTAGTTTAATGTAAGAGGATTTGGTGTTTAAGATCCTGTTAATTACAAGACTAATTTCCTCTATGTTATTTGGAATTTGGTTTGAATGTTGGATCGGAGTATGTACCCGACACGTCTATGTTAGGTTTTCCATGTATTTGGCGGGTCTTTATATGGTTATATACACGATTTTTGGAACCTCTGAGAAACTTGTTTAATATTCGTTGTTATGTGCTAGGCAAATTACTTTGTTGAAGAAGTGAGGGACAAGAGTGGAGAGGACATCGATGTAAGCTCTCGGGAACAAGAATATGTTGAAGACCTTCCCGCACAGAAGAATGGGTGTGTATTTATTAGAGATTGTTTCTTGAAATACGTATTCTTCATGAGCTTATTACGTTGAAAAAAAATTATATTGTTTAGTAATGTATTACGCTGTAGCTCTGTGTTGTTACAACTCTTTATTTTTCTTGAATTATCATGTCCAGCACATTTTCAGCATGGGCATGGAGATATGACCTTCCAAGTACCCTCCAAATAAATGGAAAAATTTAGAAAATTGAACACCCCCATTTTAAACTCGTGTTCTTATCCGACACTAACACCCAAGTTTGAGTAACATAGCCGTAACTTTATAAGTATACAATCCTTTGGCTCCAAATATTTGAGGGAGCCTAATTAAGTTAGTAATTACAGCACCTTTTCCCCAGGGTGCTCATAATTAGTTAATGAAACTGTAACTGCTAGTTTCATGTACCTTGCATATTGGGGTTTGATTGGTTTCCCTAAACAGTTTTCCTTTTTTGTACAGGTTTGACTGCGGGATGTTTATGTTAAAATATATTGACTTCTATAGCAGAGGTTTAAGTCTTTGTTTTGATCAGGTATGCCTGTAGGCAGTGATGTACTATGCTCATAATTCCCCTATATACCATTTGTTCTATGTGATTAAACTGCAGTAGTTAGATAAATTGTCTTTTGGATGTAAAATGTGTTGTGTTCATCTGCAATAATATGAGAGGCAGAAGAACATGGAGTCCAATTATTTTCTTTGATCACTTAGAAAAACTTTTATGAATGTCTTCGCCGGGGCATCCACTGCACAGATTGCTGCTCGGTAGAAGTTTCTCTGGAAATGAAAGCAAAATGATGATTCAGTGTCAACATTTTTTTTTTTGTAGAAACACATGCCCAATTTTCGTCTAAGCACAGCCAAGGAAATTCTGAGATTGAAAGCTGATTGATTCAGAACACGAACACTCTGGCATTGACAATGTATAGGTATGCCTGCGAGTCTAGTTTTTTGACATTGTATGGTGTGCAAGAGTTTGCTCCTACTCAGATTGTTTAACATCTATTATTTCTGCGAAAGACGCATCTGCGACCGCAATTCAAATCCTAGGATCAGTTCGACATTAGCATACAAGGCAAGACCAGTTAAGATGAAGAGTAGTCTTGGAAGTTAAGGTTTTTGCTTGCATCTTTTTCCATATACACCATGAAAGTGTCCATCTTCTTTCATCAAACATCTTCCCATATACAGATATATGTATGTATGCATGTTATGCTAAGAGTAATCAAATATAGTTTCTATTTACCCTTTGGGTCTTCCTGCATTTGCAAATATTATTTCCATCATTCTCAAGCTATTCAAATAATTTATAAAATAAAAAAAGATCGAATTAGAATATTTCAATATTTGATTCTATAATTTGCTAAAAGTTTGTTCATTTGTTCAAACGAATTCAATCAGTTATTTTTTTTGTTGAAAAATTTCTACTTAGAAGAGTTTTTGTTCCTAATGGTATTTATTTAACTCAAAATGGTTGTCCCTTGTTCCCATATGTAATAAGATAAGAGGGGAGGTAAGATAGTAGGTTGCCCCTAACACTAGGTTGAGAGCAACTTTCGCAGAAGACCTTCAAATTATGATATGTCCTCCATGGGACTCGATCCTACGACCTCAAGATTAAGAACCTTGTGCTCTACCAACTGAGCTGGATGGTTATTTCTATTTATTTAACTCACAGCCTAGGAAAAGAAAAATGTGTTAATTGATAGCTTTTAATCACATACTCTATAAATTGTTGACTTTATTTTACTTTTTTTAAAATCTTTTAGATTTAACACGATATATATGTTCTGATTTTCCCCCTAAAAATCAAATTTATATTTATTAAGTAATTATATTCAAATGATCTTTTTGATCATTTAATTTTTAAAAGTTACACAATTATCGTTAAATTTATCAAATCATTATAAAAGGATCACATCAATATTATAAATAATAATAACATTTGATAATTTAATGATCATTTTCTAAAAGTTGGATATTTTAAAAGATAATTTTGTAACTTCACAATGATGTTTTATAATAATTCGATAGATTTAATAACTATTTTGTAATTTTCAAAAGTTTAATGATTATAAAATCATTTCAGTAAAGTTAAGTGACCTGTGATTTAGTTTTACCAAAAAGAGGATTATTAAAGCCCGGTATTGTTGGTCATTTCTACTCTCTTTTTAAATCTCTGTAGTCTGAACCCAGGAAAAGGAAGAAAATCAAAACATGGTGGCCGCAGGATCTTTGCAGAATCTCCTGAAACTCGGGACTAAAATCGTCGGCGTTGGCCGCAACTACGCTGCGCACGCCAAAGAACTAGGCAACGCCGTCCCCAAGGTATACAATTCCCGTTTATTATCCTTTATTCAAAGAGCAGATTTTGCTGATTTGTTTCCGATGCGAACTAAAAAAATGATATCGAAATTGCGTTACACAGGAGCCAGTATTGTTTTTGAAGCCCACATCATCGTATTTAGAAAATGGAGGGACAATTGCGGTTCCACATCCATTGAATTCGTTGGATTATGAAGTTGAGCTTGCTGTTGTGATGGGGAAAACGGCTCGGGATGTGCCTGAAAAAACCGCTATGAATTATGTTGGAGGTAATTTCGAATCATTTTCTGATCGAAATCGAAAGACTGATGTTTTATGGGATAAAGGGAAAGCTTTGGGACTGATAAGCTCAAAGTGGAAATGGGTCTAAGATCTTGCTTCTTGAGATATCCTTTTTTTCCGCAAAAATATGTTCAAAAGAGTAAAGTTCAAAGAATGGGATGGGAAGTCAAATCTCTGTTGGTTAAGGATCATCATTCAATTAAATGTAAGTTAAACGTTAAAGATGTGATTTTGGTATTAACTAAGAATTTTACATGGTAATTAGTTAATAAAAACATGCATGTAACTTGATTGCATAATATTTAATGTATGAATAAGAGGTAGCAAGTCCAAATCCAATCTCCTACTGAAATAATTTAATAAAAAATACCAAAACCCAGTTTTTCACTGGTTTCTTCAAGATCCCATTTTTTTATGTGACTAATATTGATCCTAGAGCAAACTTTTAGCTGCAATGTGGATCATATGATGTGCTTATTACTACTTATTTTGTATGTGTAGTTTACTTTAGAAGCTCGAGTTTTCTATTTTATTATTTTGATAAGGTTTATGATTGATTTGTATTGAATGTGGAAAATTGGATTTTAACACATTTCCTTTCCCTTTTCCCCCTTTTTGCACATTAACAATTTACATAGATTAGGATCAATTTGATGCTGAAATGACCGGTTTTGTGTGCTTCAGGCTATGCTTTAGCATTGGATATGACTGCAAGAGAAATCCAATCTGTTGCAAAGGTACAAAGTTTAGTCATATTAAGCTCCCATGTACATTTTGTAAAGGCATTGTTACTTCACATCTAACGATTCATCTTTTCCATGGAGGTGAATCCTTAACCCATTGGACAAGATGACAAGTTACAAATTTTGTTTCGGTGGGACACGCTTTCCTATTACTATGAAATTAATTATTCGTAGGTTTACTGTTAGAATGAGACCTTGTTGCATTTGGATGTTCTCCCATTTCTGTCTTTTGGCTATTTTACTCGTTTCGTTGGTGGATCAAAACATTAGAGATGAGGAACATAAACTGGAGAAGTCATTCAGCAACCTTGAAACCTCAAAAGTAGTTTGAAGTTCTCTCTTTTTAACAGTATTTGAAACGAATTTATTTTCCTGGGAAATGCAACAAGTATCCTTTTGGATGATTGCGTTAAACGAAAAAGCTTATAACCAATTAACCATCTACTTTTTATATGTTCATTTCATCACATGTATCTTTCCACTATTCTACTTATCTATTGTTTGAGTTAATGTTCCGTTCTATCATTTTTGTCAGTCTGCAGGTCTTCCATGGACAGTTGCTAAAGGGCAAGACACCTTCACTCCAATCAGTTCTGTCGTAAGAAATAAGATTGAAATAGTTTCATCTTTCTCTTTTCTCTTAAGTACATTATGTCCAATTTAATTTTCAAGATCTTGACCAGAAGATGAGTGTCTTTTAACCTTTTAGATGTGCTTCTTGGTAAATCAATGTTGAACTATTTGTTCCGACCCTTCGTTTTCTTGAAGTACTTGTGTCCAACGCATATCTAAACATTGATATAGAGGGATATGTTCCTTCAAGAACTCTCTTAAAAATCTTGAAAAACAATTAAACATACCCGTTTTGGATGCATACCCTTATCCAATTCTCACACCCAAGCTGGACTGAGGAGAATAGCTGCTCTTCCTCTTGTTCTATCATGTTATATATCATCCAAAGTTTGCTGAATGGAAAAGTTTTCTGCAGCTTTCATTGTCCATGGTGCCTGATCCAGACAACCTGGAACTGTGGTTGAAGGTATATATACCAACGTTCTGTTATTCACCTTTCAATTTGTGTACTTTTGGAATTTGTAAACTTGTTACCGTTGTCTTCAAACTGATCCAAGTCTGATACATTTCTTTTTCATCACAGGTAGATGAAGAAATACGACAAAAGGGTTCCACCAAGGATATGATATTTAAGATTCCTTATCTCATTAGCCACATAAGTTCCATAATGACCCTTTTTGAAGGAGATACCATATTAACAGGTTATATAGCATTCACTTCTACCCTACTTTTCTTCTTTCACTTTAATTTTAGAATATTGAACTTGCTTTATGGTCATTTGTGGTAATAATGGTTCGATTTAATTTTGAGAAAAAATGTGGTTCATTCGGTTAATCATAGGACTCTTTTCTTGCTTCTGGCGCATGTTTAGATTTTCAAATTTGTGTTTTCATGTTTCTCATCTTTATTTTCTGTATTACTCCATGCATGTGTAGTGAGATATGGCGTGACGGGCTGATTGGGTGCTATAGTTTCTTTCTATGTTACTTTGACTTGATTGCGAGTGTTGGACATGGATGTATATCCTATATGGGTATCCTTATTTTTTCCCTAATATTTTCATGCATTTGGAGAGTTTTTGGAAGATCATCTCCGTAGTTATGTCCAGATATGTGTCGGAAATCGGCTTTACAAACGTATAATTTAAAAAAAGAACAAAGAAAATCGGGATAACATAGGTTTCTTTATAGCTTCTAGCACACCCCATTTGTTTCAGTCCATTTTACATAAACTTCTGATTTGAAAGACCAGTTACTGTACAGCGATCATGAACAAATGAGGCAATTCATCATTTGGAATCTAAATTATTTGCCCTGTTGGTTTCATTTTCTTGCAGGCACTCCACAAGGTGTTGGCCCTGCAAAGGTAGGCCAAAAGATTACTGCCGGAATAACAGGTCTCGTGGACGTTCATTTCGATGTCGGAAAACGCCAGAAGCCAGTAAGTACCTGAGCTTAGCACTTTTATACAAAGGCTGCCGGATTATGATGATTATGCGGTTCCGTTTTAGATGCCTAAAGACTGTGGTCATGTTGTTTTATAAAAGATGGTTCCTTGATAAGAAAAGGGTAGACTTTGCTTCATAAATAGAGTCCAATCCTCGGCCGGAGGTCGACGTGGATTGTTTTCTCCCTCAATGTTAGCCTCTAAATAAGAATGCGAACTGTGTTTCTGCATAATAATGATGATGATGAAGCAAATAGACTTCCACTGACGATACCGTTTTTGGATGAATCAATCTTTAATATACGAAGTGAGTTAATTGCGTTGATGAATTTTATTTTATTCGAAAATTTAATTATTATTTTTTTTGCACGAGTAACGTGTATATTTTGTGTGACGTGATTATTTATAATTTTTTTGTTGTTGACAGAGACTAATTTATTTATTTTTAAATTTGTCAATAGTTTAAGAGGTGTTTATATCAATCTATTATTTATTTTTTGAATATTCGAATTATAAAAATTCAATTTTACCTGGACTCAAAAATTTAAAAATCGTATTTGAGTTGGTTTGAAAAATTAAATAACTTTAAAATATAAATTTTTAAAATTTATTGAATCGAATTTTACTCATTTTTAATTAAATCGATCTAGACCTATTCTAAGATCAAGCTCGAATAAATTTTCTTTTTTTAACCTTAACCCTACTGAAATCTCATTTAAGTTTGATTAAGAAATTATATAAATATTAATCTAAAAACCATATTACCTGGATCTAAGCTTTTTTTCTTTTTCCTAATGAAATTGGTTGGAGTGCATTTAGTCAAATTATTCGGGTTCTAAAATCCAAAATGGCGTCAACCAAAGTAGCTCTCGTAACATCCTTACAAAACCCGTGGGCCGTGGCCGAAATGTTTTGCAGATTCCATGGTTTCTTGACTTCCATTTGATCAAGACAAAATGGTAAGGTTTTTCCTCATTCACCATGTATGTCGTGACAGTATCGTATTATTAACATCCAAACACGACCATTTCTTTGGCCAAAGTATTCAGACATTAAACACGTTTTTTTATTTTCATTTTTTGCATTTTCGGTTTTTAGGGATTTGTTCTGACTAATTCAAATTGACCCATATCGCACATTTGATTTTGATGGATGAATCTTCTAGCGAGGATTTTCTATATACATAAGATCTCGAACTCAAGACCCGCTTAAACGATATCAAACATTAAACACTATTTTAATATATGAGAACGAATATTAAATTTTATTTTAGATATACGAGTTTTTAAAAAATTCTATTAAAAAATTAAGAGTATGAAATTATTTGATTTCGAGAATGTAGAATTAAATTATCAATAAAAAAAACAAATGCATCTTTTTTATAAAAATTTAAAACTTTTAAACATACGACCGTCCTTGACCCTTTCATGATAATATACGTATTGTAGGTTTACCAACGTTTTAAAAGGAATAACATTAATTCTAATTAGAATATAATCGAGACACAATCGAGTTTCACAGAGCAATAAGGTAGGGTGTATAACTCTTGAAATATTTGATAAAAACTAAGGATTATGTTATTTTCAAATTTTAATTAACTTCGATTCTAAAGATATTTCATTTACTTTAAAAGTTTTAAATATTTAACTTCAAATGATCAATAAAGTAATATTTTAACCCTTTTATTAAGTTTAATTTCACTAGTTCCCATCAATTGAAAATAGTGATAGATCTTTTCGGCTCTTTAATTTTATCATTTTAATCAATTCAATCCTTTAATTTGTATTATGTTCTTTTTTACTTTTTGGGGGGTTAAATTAACTCACAAAACGATAGTATTATTCTATCCTTATTAAAATGTTTATATTATTTATTTCATCATTTTTTGTTGAGTTAACTGTATAAGAGGTCACTAAACTATTATCCCAATTCTCGATTGATCTTTAAACTTTAAAATATTACATATCAATCTCTAAACTTTTATCTCCATTCTAAGTTGGTCCCTAAATTTTAAAAGATTCCATATCAGTCCCCGAACTATCATTATCATTACATTTTGATCATTATGTTATATTGTCATTAACTCTATCAGATTTGAAAGGTTATTTTTAAGGTCGTGGATTCAATTTCCCATGACCTTAAAAAACAAATATTTTTGTAACCAATAGAGTTAATGAGACATTAACAAAAAGATCAAAATGAAACAATATTGATAGTTTGAGGATTGATATAATATTGTTTAAACTTTAGAGATCAATTTAGTTATAATTTGGGGTAGTACAAAATAGTTTAAATTTTAGATACTAATTTAAAATGTGTTGTACTTTAAAGACATCTTATACAATTACTTTTTTTTCCTACATCCTCAAAAATTAAAAAAAAGATATAAATAGAGAAACTGATACAATATTTCAGTAAGTACAAATTAGATAATTTTTTAAAATTTATAATGATGTGGTATAAAAATAATAATAAATGATGTCATCGTAAAATGTTATTATTATTTTATTACATTTAGATTAATTTGATATAAATGAAACACGCGCAAAATTAAATGTTAAACCGACCAAATTAATAAAATTTCGAGGGAAAAAAATACCCTACCAAAAATAAATGTACACTACAACTAAAATGACTACACAATACACACGAATCAAATTTAAACTATTTCCTTGTCAATATTAACATTTTCTTTAAATGTGAATAAAAATACAAAATACAAATGAAATATTGAAAAGTTTTAAGGGCATTAAAGTCAATTGATAAATTCCATCGTCAACCAGGGCGTCCGTCGACTAAAAAGGTCGAACATCTCAGCTCTTTTCACTTAAAAGCCCTTCCAATCCAATCCTCTCTTTCAAAACCGAAAACCCGACTCCATAGTTGAAATAGTTCAAAGCTTCAAAACACAATGAGCGGTAACAGCAACTCGGATAGATTCGGCGATTCCTCTGATGTTCCCATGGATGACAATGCCGGCTATGCTTTGAGCGGCAGAATCATGCTCAGCACCATCGTCGTCTTGTTCTTTGTCGTCATACTCGCGTTCGTCCTTCATCTTTACGCCCGCTGGATGCTCCTCCGTGCCCGCAACCTTCGTTCCCCCAACGGCAGACGGAACCGACGGCGAAGGCAGCTCGTTTTCTACGTTGACCACAACGCTCTAGACGCGACGCGCGGCCTGGATGCGCGCGTGCTCAAGTCTCTCCCGGTCTTCACTTTCTCCACCGAGACTCACCCGGATTCCGCCCTCGAATGCGCCGTTTGCTTATCGGAATTCGAAGAGAACGAGTCGGGTCGGGTATTGCCCAAATGCAAGCATAGCTTCCATTTAGAGTGTATCGATATGTGGTTTCACTCTCATTCCACGTGTCCTCTTTGTCGGACCCCCGTCGAAGGACCTGTACCCGTATCTGAGAACCCGGGAGATGTAGTTTTAACCGTTAATGAACCATCAGGCGGGGAATCTGGATCGAATCGGGGCTCCGATTTGTGTTCCACGTGTGAGCACGAGGAGCAACAGGTAGGTCCGTCGGCCGTTGAGTCTAGGAGGAAGTTGTCGGTCGAGGTTCCGAGAAGAAATACCGAAGGTTTTGTAAGTGAATCGAGTGGGTGTGACTCAGGACCAAGCCAACCTTATAAATCGCCGATGACTCGTATGTTGTCGTTTAAGAGGATATTGAGTAGAGAACGAAGAGGGAGTGGATCAATCAATGTCTCAGAGTCGGATATCGAGCGAGGTGGGGATGAGGAGACTCAGCAAACTCGGGTGAGGTGTGAGACTCAGTAGACAAAAATTATCAGCCAAGTGGCTTAATTTACCTCACCGAAGTGAAAAGACAATTCATACGAGGATTAGGAAGGACAGAATCTACGAGCCTTGTAGATACGTGGCAGCTTTTAGGACGTTTATGAACGATATTTTTTATTGATTTTTTTGTGTATAATTTTTGTGTTATTGTTGTATCCAAGAATAATACACAAACACAAAATGATTAATACGTATGATCTGTTTTTTTATAATAAAAATTCTTTTAATTTAATCAATTTCATAAAAATATTTATTTTCAACACTTGTCTGATATATATATTTTATTTAATTAAAAAAATAAACAATTTTTTTAAATTAGTTGATCATATAATAAAAAAAATTAAAATTTAAGTTTCAAATTCAAAACCTCTTTGAACATTCCTCTATCACACCAACATTGCATCCATTCGACTTACTTGTTAATATATATATATACACGGTGGATTAAAATTTATAATTGTGGGTATATATGTATGATGTGCAATATTGTTATAAGTATAACATAAAATTAAGTGATTAATTATGTTACATGTATTAAAATGTCATAAAATTAAAATGTAAATACCATAAATTGTATTTACAACTTGATGAGGAGAAGAATTATAAATATTTAAAAGGATGACCTAATGCTTAATTTCTATAAAGAGGTATTGATCCTTAATAAATAAGTTAACTTGTATTACTCTTATTCCGTTAGTGAATTTTTATGGTAAGAGTAAATTGATCTTCTTGTAATATCACAACCAAAGAAAGACTCAAGGATTTCAACCTATAAATTAATTAGGATACATTTTTGCATCTAATATTTTATTATTAATAATTTGATATAATAAATCTTAAATTCTTGATTTTATATCAATTTAGTTTTAACAATACAAGTTAAAATCTAATTACATAATATAAAATTAATAAATTTTATACTCATTTATAATTATTAAATGAATAAAAATAATCTATAACATGAAATTTTATTCATTTAATAATTTTAAATTAATATAAAATTTATTAATTTTTTATCCATATATATTATGATAAAGCTCTGATATTTTATACTAATAGTAGTTGTTAATTGATGGTGACGTAGTTAAAGTTGTCTCGATTGGACCCTAAACCTAACAAACATTTTTATTACTATACTATTTATTAGGGTAAATTACACGTTTGACTCTTAAACTATTATTTTTATTTTGTTTTAATAACTAAACTATCATTTGTTTTAAAATCATTCTTAACGTTTACTTTTTGTTTCATTTTAGTATCACACCGTTAAAAACTAAATGGAATTGTTGCGTCTGATATTTTTTATTGGTAAATTATGTCATTCATCGCTTAACTATTTTCTCATTCCTATTTTGATCACTAAAGTTTGAAATTTTCACTTTAACTACTCAACTTTCAAATTGTTTTTGTTTTAATTACTGTAATTTATTTTATTAAAAATTTATGTGACATGATTTTTTAATTATTTTTTAATATATAATTAAAATAAAAAAGTAAATTTGAAAGTTAGAGTGATTAAATTAGGAGTAATTTGAAATTTAAGTAATTAAATAAAAGAAAATTAAACTTCATTGACCAAAATAGGAGTGAGGTTCCAAAATAAAACAAAAAGTAAATGTTAAGTATGATTTTGAAACAAATGAATGTTTAGTTATTAAAATTAAACAAAATTGACAGTTTAAATACTAAATATGTAGTTTGCCCTATTTATTATTTTTTAAAATACCAAAATGTCAAACTTTTAGAAACATATCTCAAATAAAAAGGTTAACAAGAAGTGCATATATTCCCACTTAAAAAAGTTTTTGTTTTTTAAAAGGAAAAAATATATATCTTCAAATAGCATTGACAAAATAAGGTTTTAATTAATCAGACCAACCAAGTAGCATGTTTGACTGTTTAGAGAACATTAAAATATTATTTAATATTAATACTTTATATTTAAATTTAAATAAATTTAATTTTCAATAAATAATAATTCATGCCAAACCAAAAAAACCAAATCGAGAGATAAGAAAAAGTCAACCTTGCACCACCACAAGTTGAGGCGCCACATATTTAAATAATAGTTTATGCTGATTTCTTTTATATAGCACATAAATTATTATAACTCTTTTAAAATTTTAAATTAAAAGAAAAATATATTTAAATGTATTAAATTTTACAATAAATCAATAACAATTCATACTAATATATATACAAATAAAAACTAACTGTATAAAGTAATCTAAATTTAAAATTATATGTTATAATTGCATTTAAATTAAAATACATTTCACGGTTAATTTTGAGTCACCGGTTCATAGATTAACCTTATCTCTAGGATTGACGGCGGGAAGCCGACATCCCTTTCGACTTGTTTTCTTTTAACTCCAGACTTTGACTTTTCAAGCCTTTTCTGAACATCCTAGAGCGAAAAGACCAAACAGGACATGCAAAAAATCAAGTAAATTATAAATACTATTTTTGTTATTAGAAATTTTAGAATTAAAATGAACGTATCACAAAGTTATTTAATTTGATGTTTAGTATTATCTTAATTATTAGACAATTTATTTCTCATACGGTGTCATATTGGTTCACGAACTATTTAATTAATCATGCCAACTTGTTTAATTATTGTATTTAATCGTGCTATCATCTAAACACTGTATAAGATATTTTGGTAATATGTTTTAAATGATAATAATTAAAAATATACATATCATTATAATCAATAAAATTAAAACTACTTTACTTTTAAAAAATTATGAACGGGAATGTGGAGCAACTTGTGTAGTTTAGAAAAATAATTTCAGACATATTTGTAATTTTAAATTATCAGGGTCTATTTAATTTATAAAGAAATTATTTGAATTTAAATTAAATATTACTTTACTATATATATATATATATATATATATATTAAAATTTGTAAAATATTTGAATTCAAAATATTATATTATTTATAAAATATCAGAATATAAATTTACTCAAAGTTAGATGATCAATGTTTGAATCATCTTAGAAATAAAATACATTTTTAAAATTTTATAATCATGAGTAGAGACGGTAATTTGATCAAAATTTGACATATTCTGATTTGATCCAGCTCGATTGAGTCGAGTTTTGTAAATGACAAGATCAGGTTAAATTGAGTTCTAATTTAGAGTGAAAAATCTTTAACTTGACCCGACCTGTGATGATGGTGTGATTCTTCTATATATTTAAGGTTTTCTATAACACTCCCCTTTTTATAATTTTTCATATAGATTTATATTTTGCCTAATTATAATATTTTTTTAATATTTATTTTGGGTTGAAAGTAAATTTTTAGCCTAAAATTTGAGTCAGAATTCAAGTCAGATCGAATCTCTTTAAACTCAAGTCTAATTCGAGTGAATGGATATGCTTTTGAAGTCTAATTAATCAAAAACTTGACTCAACCCGGCTCATTACCATCTTTAATTGTAAAATAGATTTAGATATCTAAATTCATAATTTACATTCATATACGTGATGTATATTCAAATAATGAAAACTCAATAATATATATCAATATCCACAATAAATTCATTACAAATAGTAATTTTAGCATTTAAAATTACATATTATCCGACTTCACAGAAATGTCGAATATGTATAAATACCTTAATCCACGATCCGAATTATTATCCTTAAAAGTATATCCGAAAGGAAGTACATATGAAAATTAATATACAATTAATTTCAAATCTTTTGTTGTTAATTTTAATAAATAAAACAGGTAATTGGACGAGACAAGTAAAAGTTATAAAATAAATTTGGTTCCTCCACGTCAAGTTCAATTTCTTGTATTATTTCCAAAGGAATATAGGTTTCTTGGTTGACCAGTACAATATAAGAAATGATGAGGATTTCACATGGGATGGGAGACAAGAGCTTGTCTTCCACGTAATTCCTGCTAATCAAGACAAATTTGTCATTCAATTAACACATTTATTTTAAAGTTTTCTAAAAATAATATGGGATGATTATAAGATATACAATTTTTTTTTTAATTTTTGATAATGTATATATTCCCTCAACTGCTTGAACTTATAATCTCTAGAAAAATATATTTCCTTTAAATTGATGTTTTATTTTACCTGCAATATTAATATGGTAGCATATGCAGTCCTTAGTGGAGCAGTGGCAATGCTACAGAAGCTTCAGATAGCCTATTAAAATGATAAAAAATTCTGAAATATTCACATAACAAATTCTACATCCCCATACAAATAATAGCAGATCGTTACTTAAATGATATTCTACAAATTACAAACTAGAGCAAGTAGCGAATAAGTTACAATAACGATACATTGATCAATCATCAATTTTCCAAGCCACCCATCAAACCTATTAAGTATTTAATTCAAACTGTCCATTTATTGGATGATGTTCATCAACGATTTCTTTGAAAGTCTTGTCGAGACGACTGTGAAACCCCGTGAATCTATCCACCCAACCCATGAAAGGAAAATAGTCAGAAAAATTAAAGCTTGTCACCAAGTTTTGACTTAATTTAAATTGTGGAAGGGATCGGAACAGACCTTTTGCGTGGCTGAATTTACAGCTGAGTATATAGGTGTAGCATCGGGCTTGTACTTTGTAATTATCATTTGTTGATTTTTTTTCCTTCTGTAAATAGTAACACTTTTGACTTTACATGTATCGAATTGTTAGATTGAAATATATGATAAATTGTTGCAGCTTATCCAAATCTTCATTATAGGATTGATTTTCGTATATTAGATTTCTCTAAATATCTTTCTTTCAAGAATAAAGATTGATACTTTTCAGGAGAGACGCGTTCTTTTAAAAGTTGCAACTTATCGATATAATCGATGACAAATTCATATAACTTATCAAATTTGAAAGTACTGTCAATCAATTATATCTATTGAATCTCTCAACCTACATATAACCATAATTGCCCTACGTCCGCCACATCATATTTTCATCACTCGACTAACAGACATTAACTATTCGAATATAGCTGTTTCATGATTTTGTAGACAAATGGATTCCAAGTGCAATAGATGACCTCTTTGCTGAATCTAAAAGAGCAACAGATTGCCTCATTATTACTATTCTTGTAAGGGGAAAGAATAGGATCTTAGCAAAAGAAACTTCTTTTGTAACTCGAGAAGGAAATTATTATCAAAGTTAAGTAAAAAACAATAATATGCACAGCCACACACCCTTTTCGAGCAGCAGCGTATACTTGAGCATTCAAATTAATCGAATAATTTTTAGTACTAATCAGATGTGCAAGACTTTAACTACAGCCTAATGGCCTTGCTTTCAAAGATAGCGTCGATGTTCTGAAATTCTAACCCTCTGATAAGCTTTATAGAACTTAGATGAAATTATACATATTACAAACTAAAGCAAGTAATCATCAACTTTCCTAGCCACGAGCGTAAGATCATTTTTCTTGTGTGTAGTGAGCCCCGATAGAACATCAAAATCTCTGTCTTTTTCGTTAATTCCTGATGGCATTTCCCAATTAAACTTGTAAAGAAGATTAGCAAGTGCAAGCTCCACGGTTGTAGCTCCTATATGCATTCCGGGACAAATCCTTCTACCCGCATCAAATGGTATGAGCTCAAAGTGTTGTCCTTTGTAGTCGATACGGCTACCAATGAATCTTTCAGGACAAAATTCTTCTGGATTTTCCCAAGCTTGAGGGTCTCTTCCTATTTCCCACGCATTCACATACACAAAGCTTTTTGCAGGTACTTCATTCCCACCAATTTTACACTTTTGTAGTGTTTCTCGAGGCAGCAACAATGGAGCTATCGGTTGCAGTCTGAACGTTTCTTTTATCACAGCTTTTAGGTAGGTTAAATTCTGAACGTCATATTCTTTTAGAAAGCCTTTTTTCCCAATCAAACTCCTCACTTCCACTTGAGTTCTCTTCAAACACTTTGGATTTTTCATCAGGAAGCTCATAACCCATATCACAGTGGCCGCTGATGTGTCTGTTCCAGCGATAAACACGTTCTACACCAGAAATGAAAACACACACACACCAGGTTATATATGCACAAAGTGTGACGCTAAAGATTAATTCATAATAAAATTTAGAGAGGAGAAGAGATAACCATAAGAATAGCTTTTATGTGATCTAAGGTGAGATCAAATGGAAAGTCAGTATTCTTTGATATTTGTAGTAACAGATCGATCATATCTTTTTGCTATTGTTTTAGTCTGTTTGGATCAAGATGTTCATCGATGAGTTGTTGATAGAACTTATCGAGTTCTTTAAAAGTCTTCTCGAGACGATTGTGAAACCCTGTGAATCTATCCACCCAACCCATTAAAGGAAAATAGTCAGAGAAGCTAAAGCTTGATAAAATGGCTTGACTTTCGTTAAGCAACCCATGGAACCTGCTTTTTTCAGCTCCTTCTTCGGCATACCTTTTTCCGAAGGCCACTCTACAAATGATTGTACTGGAAAGGCACATCATTGCCTCACTCAAGTTGACAGGCTTAGAATCAACAGAAAATTGGCATATTTTTTCCATCAGGCGAGCAACTTCATCTTCTAGGATGGGACGATATTGTTGTACTCTGCTAAAGAGATGTACATACAACACAAAATTTCCTAATCTCATTCCAGTAGTTATCATACGGTGAAAAGGCAACGTCTAAGGCATTGTAAGATAATCTACGGGTACCACGTTGATCAAGCCTGTTGCAGAAGTTGAGGTCATGGGTTTTCATAACCTCTTTAGCCATTTTTGCAGAAGAAACTACAAGGGCCGGCTTGCACCCGAATCGCAAGTACATGAGAGGAACATATTTTTTAGAGAGTTTCCAAAGGAAAATATGAGGGGACGAGTTATCAAACAGCTGCATGTGTAAGTTACAAATTTGAATAATATCAAATACTTGATATGATATTATTGAATACTATCTCTAACACAAGTTCTTAGCAAACATTTCTTCATTTAATTTATCATTATCTATGCAAACTATTCCAATTACCAATCAGTTACTTAATCAATCTGAATTAGGTTATTGATCTTGAATATTTTAAAAGTTGAAGGGCTAATCAAAGGTTCATCGGAAGTAAGAGGATTAAATATTTATACATGATATAACGAAGGACTTCATTATTCTTTGATTCTATTAGTGCTCATCTTAATTTAGGATTTTAAGGATCCAAACATACTTATTTAATCAAAATAGAAATAAGTTGTTATATTAAATTATAAACTTTAAAATGTTTAAGGACAAAATTAAAATACAAACAAATTTGTCAATTTAAACAAAGAAAATTTTTTATTCTAGATTTTGAAAGCCATTCTACAAATGATTTCTTCCATAAAAATTCATATCCAGAATTTTATACTTCAAATCTTGGATAGTAACATAAATAAATTACCAACAAAACTGTTCATTTAAATCTCATGATTTCCTTCGTATTAATCCAATGGAATAGACAGCTACAGCCACTGGCCTTGCCTTGAAGCTTCAAGAAAATATCTTAATTACCACAGGGGGCACCACAACATTTACGATATTAGTTTACATAACGGAGAGGATTCCTCTCCGGTCTCCACTTTCAACACAGTAGAATATTAGAATGGAAATACTACTGATCTTTCTCATCTTTCTTCTACCTCTCTTTTTCTTCCTTTTCGTTCTCTTAAAACATTACGGTAACAATGGCAATCTTCCCCCTACACCACCTGGTCTTCCTATGATCGGTCACTTGCACATGCAGTTGTTCGATAACTCATCCCCTCATATTTTCTTTTGGAAACTCTCTAAAAAATATGGTCCTCTCCTGTACTTGCGATTCGGTTGCAAGCCCACTGTTGTAGTTTCTTCTGCAAAATTGGCTAAAGAGGTTATGAAAACCCATGACGTCGACTTTTGCAGTAGGCCTGATCAACGTGGTACCCGTAGATTATCTTACAATCGCTTAGACGTGGCCTTTTCACCGTATGATGATTACTGGAAGGAGATCAGAAAACTTTGTGTTGTGCATCTCTTTAGCAGAGTGCATCAATATAGACCCATCCGAGAAGATGAAGTTGCGCGCCTGATGGAAAAAGTATGCCAATTGTCTGTTGATTCTAAGCCTGTCAACTTGAGTGAGGCAATGATGTGCCTTTCCAGTACAATCATTTGTAGAGTGGCCTTCGGCAAAAGGTATGCCAAAGAAGGAGCTGAAAGAAGCAGGTTATATGGGTTGCTTATCGAAAGTGAAGCCATGTTATCAAGCTTTAGCTTCTCTGACTATTTTCCTTTCATGGGTTGGGTCGATAAACTCACGGGGTTTCACAATCGTCTCGAAAAGACTTTCAAAGAACTCAATACATTTTATCAAGAACTCATTGATGAACATCTTGTTCCAGACAGGCTAAAACCAGGACAAGAAAATATACTCGATGTGTTACTACAAATATCGAAGGATGGTGACTTTCCGTTTGATCTCACCATAGATCACATAAAAGCTATTCTTATGGTTATCTCTTCTCCTCTCAAAATTTTTATCATTAATTAATCTTTAGCTTCACACTTTGTGCATATAATATAACTTGGTGTTTTGTTTTTTCATCTCTGGTGTAGAATGTGTTTATTGCTGGAACAGACACATCAGCGGCCACTGTGATATGGGTTATGAGCTTCCTGATGAAAAATCCAATGTGTTTGAAGAGAACTCAAGCGGAAGTGAGGAATTTGATTGGGAAAAAAGGCTTTCTCAAAGAAGACGATATTCAAAGTTTAAGTTACCTAAAAGCTGTGATAAAAGAAACGTTCAGAATGCAACCGATAGCTCCATTGTTAGTGCCACGGGAAACACTACGAAAGTGCAACATAGGTGGGTATGAAGTACCTGCAAAAAGCTTAGTGTGTGTGAATGCATGGGCTATAGGAAGAGATCCTGAAGTGTGGGAAAACTCGGAAGAGTTTTGTCCAGAAAGATTCATTGGCAGCTCTATCGACTACAAAGGACAACACTTTGAGCTCATACCATTTGGCGCGGGTAGAAGGATTTGTCCTGGAATGCGTATGGGAGTTGCAACTGTGGAACTTGCACTTGCTAATCTTCTTTACAAGTTTGATTGGGAAATGCCATCAGGAATGAACGAAGACGACATAGACTTTGATGTCCTATCGGGGCTCACCACACACAAGAAAAATGACCTTATCCTTGTGGCTAGGAAAATTGGTGATTGATCAATGTATGGTTAGACTTGTAGTAAATTAATTGCTACTTGGTAATTTGTAGAATTTCATACAAGTTCTATGAATCTTATCAGAGGGTTAGACTTGCATAACTCTATATTAGAAATAAAAATAACAAAAATTATTAAATAGACACGAACAAATAGTTATTAAATAATTAAATTAAACTATAATTCTTAAAAAATTCATTAAATAAATTTAATTTAATATGTGAGTTATGCAAATATAAAATAATAAAGTTGATAAGAAATTCTATAACACAAAAATTATTTTAATTTATAATAAGAATATAATGTTGATGCATATTAGATATCAATTAAATTTCAAAAATAAACAAAAAAATATTGTTTGTAAGCAAAAGCACACAAAAGTTTCATTAAAATATAAAATATGTTTAGCGGTAATTGAGGTCCTCAAATATTTGGGGAAAAACTAGTGTAGTCCCTAAATCATTTTTGCATTCAATGTGACTCTTAAATTTAGGGGGGGATCAATTTAACTTTTTAACAAGCAGAATCAAACGTTGACCGTCACACTGCTTACATGACAATTCACGAAGCTTACTTGACAATCTACAATATTCATTTTATAGTTCACGATATTGTTATGGTAGTACACGGTGGACAATTATGTGATAAATGAGCTTAATTTCTTTTTTGGCTATGTTCGAGGGCATGATTGATTTTTTTAGAAAAATGAAGAAATTATTTAACTTTAACTTATAAAATAAAAATAATTATTAAGATATTCAATACATTAAATATATAAATTATTAAAAAATAACAGTTTAAGGATCACATTAAGTGTAAAAAAAAATTAGGGGTCATGTTGATTTTTTATAAAAGTTTGATGATTTAAGATACCATTAAGTCAAAAAAATTAGACGGATTTGAACTCATGTAAGTTAAGTTAAAAATCTAGACCTATATTTTTTTATTTTCTAAATTTTTAAAATAATTTTAATGAAAAAAATAAAAAACATCTTTTTTATGTTTTCATATTTCACTTATTTTTGTTTTCATTTTTCAAAAATCATTTTCTAATTTTACAACAAAACATGTTTTTTTTTCAACATCTTCTCTTTTTTAAGAAAATGAAAATAACATATATTTTCTATTTCTATTTTATGCTTTTATTTTTAAAAACTTGTTTTATTTTTAATCTTTTGAGAATTAGAAAACATGTTTGGTTAATATAAATTAAAAACTTGAATCCAAAAATAAAATAGTAAAAATATATTTTGGTATGTAACTTTTAAAATGTAACCCCCTCAGACCGATGCGGATAGCCCGATCCGATCTGGAGTGTCACATTAGGCCACCAGAGCGACCCACTGTAAAAATAACAGAAAATTTATAACTTTTCTTAAAACATGTAAAATCATAAAATGATTTATTATTTTTCAGAAATAAAACGGGTTTATCAGACTCTGTTATAAAAACAAAATACAATCTACATGCCCCTTAATCACATGTACCATACTCTGCAAGCAACGCCGGAAGTGCTCCCTTACTGAATTCGATAGATGTACTGGTACAATTCTTTTAACCTGCAATGGTGAGTAATAGAGTAAGCTTCGGAAAGCTCAGTAATACAGAACTACCAGCTGATGCTACATGACATGCAAATAAATGGGAAGCCATAATTTCCTTATTGAATCAAACGTATACCAATTGCGGAATAATCTGGGGTTCCATTAGTAGTTCAACGAGTAAAAGCCATGAATCTCAGTTCATAAGAAACCTTTCATACAGTCACGTTTTCATGAGGTCGAATAGGATGTCTAGTGTGTTCTATCAGTACAATAAAATCATAATAGGTACATTAATCAAATGATAGTTCAGTAAAATCCCATAAACCATACTGTAATGGAGCTTTTTAAACTCGTATTTTAAAACCATCGTACAAAGAGTTAACCTAAGGGAACATCTTAGGGCCTGAGAGCCTATCCAAGAAAGTTCGGGGTCACGGGGCCTACCTAAGAACGCACTTTAGGGTCGCGGGGACTACTCGAGAATGATCTCAGGGCCGCAGAGCTTACCTAAGAGTCACATTAGGTCTAGAAAAATTTTCCAGCTTGATCAAAGCTGTACTTTACAAATATGTATCTCCATGATACAATTTATACCGTGATACAAATCTATAAGACATCACCATTAAGTCGGTGCATCCATAAAATAGTAACCATAAATTTCAGTGTACCTCGTGTTAAAACAATAAAACAATTTATTAAAATATAAGGAACACACTAGAGAAATCCCAATATTTATCAGAGGCATTTTGTAGTCATCAGTATGGATAACAGAAAACTTATGCAATTTGATCATATTTCATGAATGAGGTCCTATTGAAGAGAATCAGTTACTAATCAATCTAAAAAGACATTTAAGGTTAATAGTTTAAAATCCCACTATGTTTTCATGTGCATCCAGAATAACCGGAGTGATTTAAGTCGAAAAAGAAGAAACAAATATTCAGGGAAATTATCATTCATGACAATCAATCAGATTATCGAACAACTTGAGCTGAACAGCTTTCAGAACTGATGCCTGTCGATTGGTTAATTCATTGCCCTTCATTGTATTCACTCTATAATACCAACAATTCTTGTCCATAATTCATCTTCATAATCATCGCTAAATATACCTTAAGGAATCGAACATGCATACTTATAATCTTTATTTTCTTTCCACATTACAACAATATCAAGAATTGATGACATATTTGATTCTTAATTCATAACCATAGGGACCGTACATCATACAAGTTTTTTGTATTTCCAGACTCATCCAATTACTTACTAAATTCTCCGTCATTAAGGTTCTTTAGTTCATTTAGCAATTAATGTTATCCCGGTTAGTTCAGAGTTTTCCAGAATAATTCAAAACACTTCTGAGTTTCGGATACATGTTGTACTTCCGTTCAGTTCACTTTGGTCATATACTAAAATCATTTTGGTATTCGTGATTGATTTATCTCACGAATATCCACTTTTTAATATTGAATGCACTCTAGCGTTGAGTTGAGCTGAGTACTTCTATAATTATTATCAATCCAAACTTGAGGAGACGAATTATCATTCAAGTGGTATATATGCCATTCAAATACTAATATAGCACTAGCATTATTTGACCGGCTTAAAATTGTGTTTCATAACATTAAAGAGCAGTACAACATCCATGTTTATTTGAATTTCTTAATTAATCCAAGACATTTACTTAGTATAGATCATAAGGGCATTTTGGTCATTTTGGTGCTCAATGTTTTTTCATTTATTTCAAAGCTTGAGGATATCTATTCATTTCTGAACTTGGTGATATTCTTGAGTAATTCCATTACATGGGTACTTTTGTGATTTTACAGATCCAGCATATTTCAATCATTTCTTTCCATCTGATCTTATCATTTAATTCAAACGTGTCATCTTTTCCAGTCCTTTCAAACAATTCTGACAAAATAGCACCATCGATAATTTATTCTTCAAGTATTTACTCATAACTCGGAGATTTCCAGGTTAAAAGTCTTTTCAGACATTACTAACGAATTATTAGGAATTTTCCATACAAAAGTATAATCTCAACCATTAAATCAGTAATTTATCGGTTTAAGAATAAATTCTCATGTTACTTTCTCATTTAGAGTCAACTTGGACTATTTTTATCTATCAAGGGCATTTTCGTAATTTCTTAACCAGATAATTTCAGTATTAACTCTTAACGAAAATAATTATACTTTAGAGATCCAATGGTTAATTTGTAACATCCCGAAATTCGGGTCAGTGACTAAAATGAGAATTTTTGAAATTTGATGATAAAAGTAGAATATTTAAATAGTTTAATGACTTATTAGAAATATAGTTGAAGGTTGTTTGGTAATTAGTGAATGAATTAAATGGTAAAATGGTCAATTGTCAAGTAAGATTTTTATTTCCCTTTATAAGATAAGAGAACCACGTGGAAGAGGAGAGAATTCTCCAGAGTTTTCTTTCTTCTTCCTCCTCCTCCCGTTTCTCCAAACTCAAAGGTGAGTTTCTTTGTTTGTTGATTAATTATTGATTTTAAGGTTGAGTTTTGATCATTAGATGATAATTAAGCTTAAAGAAAGCTTAATTTATCTTAAAACCATAAGATAAAGGAGTCAAGAGAGATTAAAGATTATAAGTTTTTAAAGAAAATCTTGAATGAAAATGGATAAGTTAAATTTGACTTGTCAATGGTCTAATTAAGAAGTTAGAAGCCATAGAATTGGAATTAAAACATGTTGCAAAGTTGGTATAATTCTTGAGTTACATATGAGGAATAGAATTTTGAAGTTAAAGATGGTTTATATGGAGATAAATTGGTTTAAGCATGTGTATATGAGTTAAAAACATGAAAGGGGATGAAAGATGAAGCATTTGAGTGGATTTTCGGGCTTAAAAATGAATTTTGGGCTATGTGCATTGATGCACATTCAATGTGTACCGATGCATCAAGGGTATTTCCAAAAATTGTTCAGTATGTATCGATGTACAGGAAGTGCATCGATGCATCCATTAAAAATGGAAACAGTGAATGCAATTAGTGCATCGATGCACATGTAAAGGGATGCATCGATACACTGTAGAATGCATCGATGCACTTCAAGGGAAAATAGTAATAAACCTTTCTTTTGGTCTAAGAAATCATAGATTATAGTATATTAATTAGATACTAATATGTATCAATGTATGATTATGTAGATATCAAACACGAACAAGTTCCGATATGATCATCAAGTTAAGATTCGATCGAAAGAAAAGAAATCATAAAAGGGGATCGAAACTTAGTGAGGCCAAGGTGAGTGCATATTAGATAGTGTTTTATGTTTAATGGAAATAAGACTTGCGACAAGTCTATTTTCTATAGTAAAATGCATGAACTCATTAATATGAGCATATGTTTGACATGATACATGTGTGTTATTGATTATCGCATATGTTAAATGATATGTGTGAATACAAGTTTATATGATACATGATAAATGTATATAGTATATGTGAACAATAAATAGCAATGATATACATGTTATATGAATACAAGAGAAGTGTTATAAGTTACGTGATAGATGCATATGAAATCATATGAGCTTATATGATATATGATATAAAAGTGTACATGTGAAAAGATATAAGTGAAAATGCCCATGTTATATGTCATGAGGGCTAGAGGTATAGTTGGCATGCCAAGAGTCGAGGATCTACGCGGTCCTTCAGGACATACAATGATCCTTCTGGATATTTCATAGTGGTCATTCGGGACAAATTCATAGCCCCTAGTGGGACCCCATACGAGCTGTGGTGACAACATAATGCACAACCTCAATAGACTCACATATATATATTTCTCACATGTATGCATGGGCTAAAATAAAGGATATAATATGAGAAAAATACTATGTGATACTATATGTTTGTTTGGTAAAATGATGTGTACGTATGTGAAAGTATGATAATAAGATGATAAAGTTATGAAGTGAGGGATGATATGTGCGCATATGGATAATTATTTTATAGATGAATATATGAAATGTGCATAGTAGGAATTAGTATATGTATATGTGGATGTGATGCTTGTATGTGATATGTTAGTAGAAACAATTCAAGCTTGATTACGAGTTAGAGTTTTATTATCTGTTTTATGCCTCACTAAGTCAACGACTTAACGTGTGATTGTTTCACACGTAGGTATGAGAAACGAGAGTGGAATAGCGAGAAGCAAGACAGGTCAGTATTTTTCTTACGATGATCAGAAACATATTGAATATATGTATTTTGTTTATAGAGTTAGTTGACATGTAGTTACAAGATTTTAAATTGAATATGCTCTGATAGTTTTAAAGAAAATTTTGATTGTAATTATTAATGTAAAATACTCATTTTCTTAAATGATGAAATTAAGATTTTAGTGGATTTGTAAATAATAGAGTTTTAAAAAGTCAATGTGACACCTCAGACTCGGATACGGATTGGGGATGTTATATTTAATGGTATCAGAACTAAGGTTTAGCCGATTCTAGGCTTAAACCGAAGTCAAATGGGGTTTAAAAATGTGTACATGTCAACTAAAAGTGAAAATTTCTGATCTGATAGTGTAAGAAGTATATTGTTTTTCTAATAGAATAAGATTTGTATGATATAGTAGGAATTGATTATAGAAATTGTCAAAGTAAAGTAAATCGATAGCTAAAAAATCTGATGGTGATAGCAATTCACCTACCCTGGCCAGGCAGGATGAAGAGCGGAAACCTCAGAAAATGTCTTATAAGATTAAATGTTGATTTCAGAAAGTTGAAATCATATTAGAATAGTGATAGAAGATCTTTATTGTTTTGAATCATAAAAGCGACATTGATTAGTTTTGTTAGTATGTGGATAAGATAGAATATGGTGAACAAGTGTCACCATAAGAACGTTAAAAAGATCAAATGACATGGGTGTATAAGATGTATAAAGTCAAAGCTTATGAGTTTGAAACGAAGTGATAGATTGAGCATAAACAAGAATGTGTTTATGATAAGGGTTTGTAGTTAAGATGGAAAGAGTTAGCGTTGGCTAACCAGAGTATGTGATAAAAATGTACCGGAATTATAAAATATTGTCAGAATAAGATAAATAAATATGAAGTGGATTTGGATACAAGCTAAGTAATTATAAGAAGAATTTAAGAATGGGTATATCGATGACCAGTTTATAAGACAATGGAAGTCAGAATGTTGAGTTTGAACAACGAAAATTACAGGATGTGTAACCCCCTCAGACCGATGCGGTTAACCCGATCGGATCTGGAGTGTCACATTAGGGCCACCGAAGCGACTCACTATAAAAATAGCGGAAAATTTAAATTTTTTTATCGAAACATGTAAATTCATAAAATCATTAATCGATATGTAGAATTAAAATAGATTTTCAGACTCACATATAAAACAAAATACAATTACATGCCCCCTAATCACATGTACCGTACTCTGCAAACAACACCGGAAGAACTCCCTTACTGATGACGATAGTTGTACTGATACAATTCTTTAACCTGAAAAGATGAGTAACAGAGTGAGCATTGGAAAACTCAGTAATACAGAACTACCAGATGATACTGAAGAACGTACAAATACAGATAAACATATCTTTCCTTATTGGTTTCGAACATCTACAGATTTTTATGCAGATCGGAAATCCTACTGATATTTCAGAAGTTAACGGATAATGAGCTTTCAGTTCAGATAAATACTTCGAATGATTGAGTTCAGGAGATCGGAATAGGTTGTCTAGTGTGTTCCATAAAACCAATAAAATATACAGATCTTTTAAAACATATATATATATATATATATACCCCCATTCGTTCACATCATAAATGTGTAGGTTCCCTAGAATCATACACCCAACCGCACATGCGATTTAGACCCTGAGCACAAAGCCGAGGAGTCTGCAGATAATCTTCCTCCAACAATAAACCCCCAGATAAAATATTTCTCCGTCGGTAAACTGAGATATCAGAAATCAAAACATAATTCAGATCAGATATCAGAACATAATCTAGGTTAGGAATCAGAATAGTCTTCAAATCAGATGTCAAAATATAATTCAAATCAGAAATCAGATAAAATATTCATATAAGTAGGGAACACACTAGAGTTTCCAAATATTATTCAGAGATACAGGATAATTGTATCGGCCAGAGAAACACAAATCTTCAGTTTACCGATAGAATGTCGGGAATTAGAATCACTATTAGAAGAGTTTGTTAACTGACAAAATCATCAGTTATTCATAATATGCTTATCATGATAATCTTATTCGGACATTTATCGGAAGCTCTACGAAATCAGAAGGGTATTCAAAATCCTTTATATATGAGTTACTTATGCTTTCATATATGACCATAGTGATTTGAGCTGATAAGGAATAACGAAGATTCAGGACCTTTACAATCTATGTCGATTGATCAGATTATCAAAAAACTCTTAGATGAATAGTTCCAGAACTAATGCTTGTCGATGGGTCAATTTATTGTTCTTCCATGGTATTTACTCTTTAATACCACAAATTCTTGTCCATAGATCATTTTCAGAATCATCGCTGAATAGATCTTCCAATGTCTTTATTTCATTTCCACGCTTCCACAATATCATGTAATGCTGGCGTACTTGATTATTTTGTTCATAACCCATTGGAATTGTACACTATGTAAACTCATCAGAGTTTCCAGACTTGTCCAAATCACTTACTAAATCCTCAGTCATTGAGGTTACCTAGTTTATTTAGCAGTCATGTCCATTCCAGAGTAATTCAAACGTTCCTGAATTTCATATACATGTTGTACTTTCGTTCCATTCAATTTGGTCTTCATGGTTGATTTGTCGAACGAACGTCCAATTCTTAGTACTGAATGCGATCTAGAGTTGAGCTGAGCTGAATACTTCCAAAATTATCATCGAGCTAAACTTGAGTAGAAGAACACACATTCAAGTAATATCTATGCCGTTCAGGCACTGACATATCATTAAGGTTGATCGGCTTACTTAAGTTGTGTTCCATAACTTTATTAAAGGTAGTCCAATACCTATGCTTATTTAAATTCCTTAATTAATCCAAGGCATTTACTTAGTATAGGACACAAGGGTATTTTGGTAATTTTGGTGTTTAGTTTTATTCCATTTATTTTAGAGCTTGAAGATATACAATCATTCATGAGCTTGATGGTATTCTTGGGTCATTTCCATTACAGGGGTATTTTGTTCATTTTACAGATTCAATATATTTCAATCATTTCCTTCAGTCCGATCTTACTATTTGATTCTAACTTATCATCTATTTCAATCCATTCGAACAATTTTGATAAAAAAAAGCACCCCAATAAATTATTCTTTAGGTATTTACTCGTAACTGGATATATTCGGGTCAAATGCCTTCTCATATTTTTACCAACGGAATATCGAGAATTTTTCTACACTAAGTTAGGATCTTAACAATCAAATTCGTACATAATCAAGTTAAGTGCAAATTTTCAAAATACTTTCTCATTCAGGGTCAACTCGGACTATTTTACCTCTCAAGGGCATTTCCGTAATTTCTTAACCAAATAATTTCTATATTAGCTCTTAACAAAAATAATATAATTTAGAGATCATATGATTAATTGCTTTCTTGAACACTCTATGATCTTGAAACGATTCTCTTAACAGACTTCTAGTATATTTCACAAACCCTCCTAGGATTAAAAACCGATTATCCATAATTTCCAAGTAAAACTAACATTTCTTATGCACATCAATATTTTTATCAGATCAATATGTCTGTAAAAACATCTTATCCAACTTCCATATTCAAATCTTGTCTTTTTATAACATAAGGGTATTTTCGTAATTTTAACTTAGTGAGGCCAATGTGAGTGCATATTAGATAGTGTGTTATGTTTAATGGAAATAAGACTTGCGACAAGTCTATTTTTTATATTAGAATGCATGAACTCATTAATATGAGTATATGTTTGACATGATACATGTGTGTTATTGATTATCTCATATGTTAAATGATATGTGTGAATACAAGTTTATATGATACATGATAAATGTATATAGTATATGTGAACAATAAATAACAATGATATACATGTTATATGAATACAAAAGAAGTGTTATAAGTTACGTGATAGATGCATATGAGCTTATATGATATATGATATGAAAGTGTACATGTGAAAATATATAAATAAAAATGCCCATGTTATATGTCATGAGGGCTAAAGGTATAGTTGGCATGCCAAGAGTCGATGGTCTACGCGGTCCTTCGGGACATATAGTGATCCTTCGGGATATTTCATAGTGGTCATTCGGGACAAATTCGTAGCTCCTAGTGGGACCCCATACGAGCTGTAGTGACAGCATAGCACACAATCTTAATAGACTCACATATCTACAATTCTCACATATATACATGGGCTAAAATAAAGGATATAATATGAGAAAAATGTTATGTGATACTATATGTTTGTTTGGTGAAATGATGTGTATGTATGTGAAAGTATGATAATAAGATGATAAAGTTATGAAGTGAGGGATGATATGTGCGCATATGGATAATTATTTTATAGATGAATATATGAAATGTGCATAGTAGGAATTAGTATATGTATATGTGGATGTGATGCTTGTATGTAATATGTTAGTATAAATGGTTCAAGCATGATTACGAGTTAGAGTTTTATTATATGTTTTATGCCTCACTAAGTCAAAGACTTAGCGTGTGATTGTTTCACACGTAGGTATGAGAAACGAGAGTGGAATAGCGAGAAGCAAGACATGTCAGTATTTTCCTTACGATGATCAGATCAGAAACATATTGAACATATGTATTTTGTTTATAGAGTTAGTTGGCATGTAGTTACAAGATTTTAAATTGAATATGCTCTGATAGTTTTAAAGAAAAATTTGATTGTAATTATTAATGTAAAATACTCATTTTCTTAAATGATGAAATTAAGATTTTAGTGGATTTGTAAATAACGGAGTTTTGAAAAGTCAAAGTGACACCTCAGACTCAGATACGGGTTGGGGGTGTTACATAATTGGTTTCCTGAACATTCTTTGATCTCGAAATGATCCTTAACAGACTTCTAGTATTTTGTATAAACCTTATTGGGTTAAAACCTAGTTATCCAAATTTTCTAAGCAAACTAGCATTTCTTATGCACATCTGTAGTTTTCTCAGATCAATATATCATTTCAAAGTTATTAGTCAACTTCTAGGGACAATTCTTGTCATCTTACAACATAAGGGTATTTTCATAATTTTACTCTTCCGGAATATTCTCATAATTTCCCATCCAAGTACCTTTGATGAAATAATTTATATGTTATAGATCCAAGCTGATTCCTTTATCATTAAACAGAGAACTTAAAATTTTAATTTTAACAATCCATCAATTTCTTATAAAAGTCATCTGAACCATAATCAGTTACCGAATTTTTATTGTATTCGGATCAAGTGTAGAAATTAAGTAACTACATATATGAGACCAATATTATCTTATTCATGCATTTACTAATATTCACATGTTCCATAAAGCATAAAGATGTAGTAAAATATTACCTCGATTTCTGTATCATACTGATCCACCATTTAAACTTCATTCGTTTGTTCTCGAACTTTAATTCCACGACTCATAATGTCTCGAATACATAGCAAAGCATACGGATGGATCGGGAGGTATTGGGTCGAGATTCCAATTTTTCTCTCACGAACCCGTACCATCAAATACGCGAACTTGAATCCAATATAATTCCCCTCGTAATAAAAAATGATTAATAGAAACTAATTTAATAGTTAGGGAACCAAATGATAAAACTAAAACTTTCAGAGTCGTTAAAATATAGAGAAAATAACCTCAGTGACCAAAAATGCCTTATAATATACGATTTTAACCAACTTTTTTGGATTTGCCAAAATGACCAACTAAATCGCAATGCGATCGATAATTCGCAACGCGATCTCCGGTATCGCAAATCAGTTTCCAGATTCGCAACGCGAACTTCGACTATCGCATTACGATTTACATATTCGCATTGCGATAGTCCAAGTTCGCGTTGCGATTTATTCCAAATTCGTTGCGATAGTCCAAGTTCGCGTTGCGATTTATTCCAAGTTCGTTGCGATAGTCGAAGTTCGCGTTGCGATTTATTCCAAATTCGTTGCGATAGTCCAAGTTCGCGTTGCGATTTATTCCAAGTTCATTGCGATAGTCGAAGTTCGAGTTGCGATTTATTCCAAATTCGTTGCGATAGTCCAAGTTCGCGTTGCGATTTATTCCAAGTTCGTTGCGATAGTTGAAGTTCGCGTTGCGATTTATTCCAAATTCGTTGCGATAGTCCAAAATCGCAACGACGGTATTGCATTTGTTTCTTAAGAATTTTCTCTAAAAAGATAGTATTCGCGCGGACGTGTCGAAGACACATATTACCACGAGCACGACCACGAGACGAGACGGGACGACGGCGGCGACGGTGCGCGAGAGTCCCCCTTGTTCTCTATCACTCAACAAGGAAGTGGGAAAGCCAAGCCTTAAATACCATTCCTAATAGTGTTTCCAATACTATGTGGGATTGAGCATTACCAACACTTGTTCCCAATACTATGTAGGATTGAGCCTTAAATAGTGATATTATTTTTGAATGTTTTGATTAAAATTGTAATAATCGCGATTGATTGTAGATTGACTTTTAATTATGACATATTTAATCATATAATACTAATGCAATTGGTTGTTAATTCAGTTGTTTTAAGGTGCATGATTGTTAATTGTTTCCTGAATAATCACATTGTATTGGAAACAAGTGTTGGTAATGCTATATCTTCAGGGATAGGAGCTGAAGCTCGACGAGAAGCCAATGCGTACGTTCCAAAACAGGGATAAACACCTGCAATCATAAGTAATAATTCAAACTGCGCACTTATTTATGAACACCTTTAAAATATTTTAAAAAAATAAATACTAACCTTATCGACCTCCCACCATGCAGGATAAAGTTTAGCTTGTCCATTAGCCAACACATATGATTCCTGTCGTTGATTCTTCAAGTGAACTACGTTAAAAGACGTCGGCATAATTGTATATCGCGTATTTTTTATTTATTTTTCTTCAATTTCCTTACTATTAGAAGACGTGACACTCATGCATCAATATGCTGTTTTACAAAAAAAGACATATATTAATGAATTACATAAATTAAAAAAAATTAATCAAAATGAAATATAAGAAGAAATATAAGACTTAACCCCCCATCGAAATAACATTTGTCTTCAACCCCTAATAACACACCCCACCAAGACTGATCAATCAACAAATGCATATCATCGTTGAGTTCGTATATGTCAGCATAACACCCTTGGCTCCACTCATGTAGATAAAAATCAACTGCGGTTTTAGCCCAAAGGGTATTATCCAGAATTGTTTCCGGTAGTTGTTTCCTCTCCACTTCATATGCCGAAATGGTACTGGCCGGTAACTCATACGAAAGCCAACAATCATCCATCATGTCCGGCACGTGAGGGGATTTCTCAATAATTCGACATATTACGCCGTATGAATCGGGTTCTTAAATGGTAGGAGGGACCTCTTCAACGATGACAGGGGCCTCTTGAACGGTGGGAGGGGACTCTTGAGGGAAGATAGGGGCCTCTTGAACGATAGGAGAAGCCTCTTGAACGATGACAGGTGAGTCGGGCTTCTTCTTACGGAGTCTTCGCACTATTGGGGTGAACGGAGACGTAATGGCACGTATACGCCGTCTGATGCGTGAACCCCGTCGTACAAGAAAAACCCGACGTAAAGCATCCACCTTATCGAGCTGCTAAAAATAATTATTAATACATAAATCAGTAAATAAAACAGACATGATATTAAACAGTGAAAACAAAGACAAATATGTTTCAAACTTGCACGGTATTCACCCAAGTCATTATTCTATCATAGTTCACAAAATGCATCAGATAACATTCCGGAAGTAAGCACATATAAACATTTAAAAGGACATCATATAGGTTTAGTGCATGTTCAAGGACAACATAAAGAGTAGTAGTTTATTCTTAAAACTTAAATTTGCAACACTGTGAAGTTAGTATTTGTCTTTGTCTTTTGGTTGAAGTAATTCAATCCATTCAAGTTTCAATTTGCAGAAGAAGAATAGTTTATGAAACTTAAAATCGCAAAACGAAACTTAAATTGCAACGCGAAAATGACTATTGCAACGCGGAAATGAATATCGCAACGGGATAATCGCAATACGAAATAAAAATCGCAACGAGAAAATCGCAACACGAAACTAAATTCGCATTGCGATAGTCATTTTCACATTGTGATTTTCACGTTGCGATTTTTATTTCGCATTGCGATTATCCCGTTGCGATAGTCAACTTCGCGTTGCGATAGTCATTTCCGCTTTGCGATAGTCATTTTCGCGTTGCGATTTAAGTTTCGTGTTGTGACTATTCTTCTTCTGCAAATTGAAACTTGAATGGATTGCATTACTTCAACCAAAAGACAAAATAAAGACAAATACTAACTTCACAAGGTTATTTTAGAACTGTTTAGCAGTATTGGCAGCAACCGAATGAATTTGCTAAGTAATCTAAGTGAAATGGTTAATCTAAGTGAAATTACGAATAAATCAAGTTAAATATGAAAAATCTTAAACTTACCTCGTTGCGTAGAGTATGAACCTCATTCTGCAACGATGCTTCCATCTCACGTAGAGCCGCTACCTCACCACGTAAAGTAGATACCTCGTCACGACATGCACCATTGTCATCGCGTAAAGTACCGACCTCCTCACGCAAGGCATTGACCTCATCACGTAACTCCCCTAACTCATCCCGTGGAGGTGGAGAACATGGAGATAAATGTCGTGGCATCTTTGTCGGTCGCCTATCATGAGGTGATTGTGGAGAAGAGGCTCGATGATGTGATGGAATAGGTGATGCTCTCATTGTAGAGGTATATAGTGTGGTCAATCAGGTGATGGCTCTAGGTGAGGTGATGACTCTCGAAGTGGAGGCTGCTCATCATCCGTGCCATAAAAAAAACGCTTACTAGCTTGCCACCAATCAGTAGCAAGCTCAGCCTCCGTGGGTGTCAGCCTCTGTAATGGAGTGTTGGCCTCCTAACAATATAAAAGCTCAAACAAAGTTAAACGTGTACTAGTAATAACTTGTTTATATACATGGTAGTATTTGTGTTAACTTACATCATTTATTGTCGTATACCGTAGTAACTCTTCCCAAATCAACAACCGTCGTTTCCTCTTCCAAAAAATAGCTCTAGGAATATCATTTGAAGTTTTTAATGCATATGTCTGTATGTCGGGAAAAGCCTCAAATATCCAAATCTACAAAAATAATATAATACACAAACATTAGTAATTGTTAAATAATTAATTATAATTTTGGAAACATTATATATAAATTCTTACCTTAAAGGCCCAAATAAAGCCTGACAAAGTGTATTTGGAACCATCGTCACGCAAAATTTTGCGGTCATCAAAGGCAGACGACAACTTATTCCATGTAGCTTTCCATAGATACGAACCCCACGGAAACAGGTTCCATGCATTTAGGTCCTCTACCAATAATATTAGGTCCTTAGGAATAGGTTGTTTGGCCTCTTTGCCTAAAAAGCCGGCATGCAAAAGTACTAAAAGACATACTCGGACAACATCGACGTCATCCATCCGAGTAAAACCATCTTTCTTATTCAATAATCTCGTCAAGTCACCGACGTGTAAATTCGGCTTCTCCATTGACAACTCAGGAAAAACTCGGGATAACCATGATGGGCGGGTAATATGACTAGTGTATTAACCTACATCATCGTGTCCTAAGCGTAGACCAGTGATTAAGCAAAACTCCTCCTGCCCAAAACATGTATACACCGGTGGAAAATGAAACCATATCTCTTCATTACCACGTTTTATACTCTCGGGTAGATCGCTAGTCATGGTCTGAAGCCACAAATGGGTCAACATAGCATCTCCACCCGGATGTTGTACTTTCAACCATGGCCCGAAGCAAGTATCCTCAAACAATGTTCTTTGTACAGGTGAAAGCTTCGACGCAATTGTAGTGACTAGGCTTATTTTATTCCTTAAGGTCAATTGAGCCGAAAAAAGTTCTACAAAAACAATAAACATACCAAGTTAGATTAAAAACTACACTGTGAAGATATACAAAAACAATAAAGAGTAGTAGTAGTTTATTCTTCAAACTTAAATTTACAACACTGTGAATTTCGTATTTGTGTAACACCCCCAACCCGTATCCGACCCGGATACGAGTCTGAAGTGTCACATTGACTTTTCAAACATTTATTCGTATAAAATAGTGAGTAATTTAAAAAATTTGATAACATTTAACTTATTCAAAACATTTACAAAATATATATCAGAGTTCATACAATTTATATCTTTAGACTACATGCCAACTACACTCTATATAGTACATATATTTTCTGATCTGACATTTGGTAAGGAGAACTGACATGTCTTGCCCCGTATTACTCTTTACTATTCTCGAAACCTACGTGTGAAACAATCACACGCTAAGTCGTTGACTTAGTGAGGCATATAAAACATATAATATTTCATATAACATAAAGCATACATAAACATATACCATTATTATCATTAAGAAATACACATAACATCATATGGTTCATGTAACACATTTCAAACCACTTACCTTTGATAACCATTTATAAACCCATCGTATACATATCACCTTCAATATGCTTGTTTAATCACTTTATTAGCCCATGTACACTAGTGAGAACTTAAGGTATGTGAGTACATTGAGGTTGTGCACACATATGCTGTCACCACAGCTCGATCAATATCCCGAAGGACCAGTCCATAGATTCCGAAGAACCTAGGTAATCAGTCCATATGTCCCGAAGAACATAGGTAAACAGTCCATATGTCCCGAAGAACATAGGTAAATAGTCCATATGTCCCGAAGAACATAGGTAAACTGTCCATATGTCCCGAAGAACATAGGTAAACCCTCGACCCTTGGCATGCCACTATACCCCTAGCTCTCATATCACATAACATGGGCATTATCATTTATAACAGTTCACATTACTTATTCATATTCTTTCTCTTATAAACACATATCTTTTCTTTTCAGTCACGTATCACATGTACGTGTAATCATTGATCTCATAATCACATGTTCCTTCTCTTCTGTCACATACCACATGTATGTGTAAACATATATCTAATATCATATGTTGCATGTAATCACATAGATCTTATCATATAGCTTCTTTCACATATACATGTAATCACTTAGTCTATTTTCATGTAATTATTTTCACTTCTCATATGATTTTATATTCATATCTCACACAGCTCATATCACCTTGCATTGTTTCATATAAACATAGATGTTATATCTTGTTCGCATATATTTTCCATATAACTCATATATCTCATAGCTCTTTCACATAGCTCACTATCATATTTTCATATCATATATCTTATAATGGATTCTTATATCATCATTTGTTTCCTTTCTACCTATTCATAATCACATATTCATATAGTTTATTATCATATCATATGGTTTATATCATCACAACATATCACACATTCACATCAACCATATAATACATATATACAATAACATGTCAACACATATAAATCATACACGTATATACTTCTATTTATAAATTCATGCATTTTACTATATAAATAGACTTGTTGCAAGTCTTATTTCCATTTAACATCATATAATACTAATATGCACTCACCTGGCCTCACTAGTCCATTCCAATCTCTTATCTTCCCTTTTTATCGATCTTACTTGTCAATGATTCCGGAACTCGTTTAGGCTCTGAATCTATATAATTATACATTTTAAGACAATTATTAGATACCTACACCTTGTAATTTGATACTAGCAACTTAAACGAACTTATTAAACCAATATTTACAATTTTTCTTTAGGGGGAATCGGTTCCCTACTATGGGGGTATCGATTCCCTCATGACATTCTGGAAATTTTGTTCGTTTGAAGGGGTATCGGTTCCCCTTGAATGGGTACCGATTCCCCTTGCCCAGAAATCATATTTTTGAGCTCGAAATTCACTTCATTTCAGCTTAAACCTTCATATTTTACTTCCTTTAATATTCCTAACTTCCATACAAATATTTAAACTCATTTCTATTCCATAATCACTTCTTTAAACCCAAAATTCCATCATTTACATGGCATTCAAGAATCACACTAAATTTTCAATGTGTTCTAATTCCAATTCTAACACTTCATACTTCTTAATTAGATTGATGACAAGTCAAATTCATTCATAAAACTTCAACAACCATACCATATCAAAATTTCATCTTAAAACTCATATTACAAATTCCTTCTTAATTCATTTATCTTATTGTTTAAATCCCATATAAGCTTTCCTTAAGCATATTTAATACCCAAAGAATCAAAACTAATTTATAATTCAAGAATTAAGAAGCTGAAATTAAACTCACCCTTATGAAGTAAACCAACGGGAAGAAGAAAGAAGAAGAATGAAGCTTTCCAGATACTTCCTCACCCATAAGCTTCTCTTTTTAAATAAAAGATAAATATCTTTTACATAAAAAGACCATAATACCCTTTTAATTCTTCCATAATTACCATTTAATCCACTATCAAATATTACACTTTAAATCCCTAAACTTTTCAATTTTTCCTAAATTGATCACCAAATTCTGAAACTTTTCAATTTAGTCACTAACCCGGTATTGCGGATATTACAAATCTCCCCTCCTTTTAAGAAAATTCGCCCTCGAATTTTCACTGAACATCTTAATAAGAACATATCTTCTAATGTTCTTATGTTGCTTCCCTGACTTATTCTTTCTTGTCATCATCAGAAACTTACTTTTCAATCCTTTAGTTTTCCAACTATCTTTTTCGTTTATACATTCATCTTCTGTTGCTTATCATATAAACAATAACCAGTAATACCAATCCATTGTTGTCTTTTCTCTCATTCGATTATGCATTTTTCCTTTGACCTTTCTAAAATTCCATATAATGTCACTCATCACGTTGACAGTAACATCCATCTCATCACTCTATATCAGAAATCCATCTATTTCTTCATAACTCTCTAATTACCTTATAACCATACCAAACTTGTATTTCGTCATCATTTGACCAAAACTCAACTTTAAATCTTCTTCAATTGTGATTAAACATATACTTTAAGGAGTCAAACAATATTTTCACATCACCTTGCACACTTTTCGTGTTTCTATATCGAACTTATCATTTACACTTCCATACGAATCCTCAATTCATTCACTATATCGTATTTACGTAATCAAAATATACAACTATATCCAATACAATTTCATCACAAAATCTTGTTAGTCAACGCTAACTCTTTCATTCTAAAGTACAAATCCTTATCATCTCCACACTCTTTCTTATACACAATACTATCCCTTTGTTTCAAATTCATAACTCTGATTTCATTCATATAATGTTACTTATCCTGTAGACAGTAACATCAATTCTTATCACTCAAAATCAAAAATCAATCAATTGATTTCTTTCCTCATTTCCTAATTAATTCACCACAATCCAAACTTTTGCTCAACCTTTCATCCTTATCTGTATTACGATACACATAATCTCTTCATATAACCTTACATACTTTTCTTACTTCTAATCAAACTTATAATCTGCACTTCCTTATAATCATTTATCATTTTTAATCCTTTCATTATCAAAATCTTCTTATAACATAACTAAACTATATCTTTTCATAACTTTGATAATCAACCTTACTTGTACAGAACCTCATTCTTATCATCTATTGTACTTGTATTTCCTTCAAACATACAAATCATTATCTTCTTCACCACAACACCTTACAATGATCAAACTATACAACTGTATCCAAATCCTCTTCATATTTGGTTATCATAACCTGTCAATATATTATAATTCCATTACATTTTCATCACATACTCTTGTTAGCCAATGCTAACTATTTCCATCTAGAATACAAACTCTTTTACAAACAATAACCACGTCACTTGATCTTTTAACATCCTTATGGTGACACTCGTTCATCATATTCCATCTTATCCACATAATAACAAACTTCTCAATTTAATTTCTTCACTATGGAGAAATAAACATCTTCTAGCATTATCTTCATATCATATACCCAAAGGTCTGTAACAACAGAGCCTTCCTCAAATTCACCCTTGAGATTGGGTGCTCATAACTCTTTTAACTATTTCGATACATTCATTCTATGAGTTAACGAAGTATACAATTAAAAACACATCGGATTATCATTCAATATCATGAATCATCCTCTAATCTTATAAAGACATTCCCTGAGGTTTTCGCTCTTCTCCCTGCCTGGCCAGGGCAGGTGAATGCTATTACCTTCAGGTCTATCATCTTGTATTTCACTTTGGAAACTCTCATATTTTCATGTGCTCATATCATTTCTTCTATCAGATATCACGTGTGCATATGCTCATCCAATTCATATTGTGTAACATATGTCAATTGCATATGTTCACATATCATCCATCATATCATATAAACATATATATAAATTTCATAAATCATTCTTAGTATTAACTTATCTTATATAACATAACAATTTAACTCTATTAACAAGACAGCACACTCCTTACCCTATCAGATCAGAATTTTTTTTTCACTCTATGTTGGCATGTACACATTTTATTACACTTTGGACTTCGGTTTATGCCGAGAATCAGCTAAACCTTAGCTCTGATACCATTAAATGTAACACCCCCAACCCCTATCCGACCCGGATACGAGTCTGAAGTGTCACATTGACTTTTCAAACATTTATTCGTATAAAATAGTGAGTAATTTAAAAACTTTGATAACATTTAACTTATTCAAAACATTTACAAAATATATATCAGAGTTCATACAATTTATATCTTTAGACTACATGCCAACTACACTCTATATATAGTACATATATTTTCTGATCTGACATTTGGTAAGGAGAACTGACCTGTCTTGCCCGCATTACTCTTTACTCTTCTCGAAACCTACGTGTGAAATAAACACGCTAAGTCGTTGACTTAGTGAGGCATATAAAACATATAATATTTCATATAACATAAAGCATACATAAACATATACCATCATTATCATTAAGAAATACACATAACATCATATGGTTCATGTAACACATTTCAAACCACTTACCTTTGATAACCATTTATAAACCCATCGTATACATATCACCTTCAGTATGCTTGTTTAATCACTTTATTAGCCCATGTACACTAGTGAGAACTTAAGGTATGTGAGTACATTGAGGTTGTGCACACATATGCTGTCACCACAGCTCGATCAATGTCCCGAAGGACCAGTCCATAGATTCCGAAGAACCTAGGTAATCAGTCCATATGTCCCGAAGAACATAGGTAAACAGTCCATATGTCCCGAAGAACATAGGTAAACAGTCCATATGTCCCGAAGAACATAGGTAAACAGTCCATATGTCCCGAAGAACATAGGTAAACCCTCGACCCTTGGCATGCCAACTATACCCCTAGCTCTCATATCACATAACATGGGCATTATCATTTATAACAGTTCACATTACTTATTTATATTCTTTCTCTTATAAACACATATCTTTTCTTTTCAGTCACGTATCACATGTACGTGTAATCATTGATCTCATAATCACATGTTCCTTCTCTTCTGTCACATACCACATGTATGTGTAAACATATATCTAATATCATATGTTGCATGTAATCACATAGATCTTATCATATAGCTTCTTTCACATATACATGTAATCACTTAGTCTATTTTCATGTAATTATTTTCACTTCTCATATGATTTTATATTCATATCTCACACAGCTCATATCACCTTGCATTGTTTCATATAAACATAGATGCCATATCTTGTTCGCATATATTTCCATATAACTCATATATCTCATAGCTCTTTCACATAGCTCACTATCATATTTTCATATCATATATCTTATAATGGATTCTTATATCATCATTTGTTTCCTTTCTACCTATTCATAATCACATATTCATATAGTTTATTATCATATCATATGGTTTATATCATCACAACATATCACACATTCACATCAACCATATAATACATATATACAATAACATGTCAACACATATAAATCATACACGTATATACTTCTATTTATAAATTCATGCATTTTACTATATAAATAGACTTGTTGCAAGTCTTATTTCCATTTAACATCATGTAATACTAATATGCACTCACCTGGCCTCACTAGTCTATTCCAATCTCTTATCTTCCCTTTTTATCGATCTTACTTGTCAATGATTCCGGAACTCGTTTAGGCTCTGAATCTACATAATTATACATTTTAAGACAATTATTAGATACCTACACCTTGTAATTTGATACTAGCAACTTAAACGAACTTATTAAACCAATATTTACAATTTTTCTTTAGGGGGAATCGGTTCCCTACTATGGGGGAATCGATTCCCTCATGACATTCTGGAAATTTTGTTCGTTTGAAGGGGTATCGGCTCCCCTTGCCCAGAAATCATATTTTTGAGCTCGAAATTCACTTCATTTCAGCTTAAACCTTCATATTTTACTTCCTTTAATATTCCTAACTTCCATACAAATATTTAAACTCATTTCTATTCCATAATCACTTCTTTAAACCCAAAATTCCATCATTTACATGGCATTCAAGAATCACACTAAATTTTCAATGTGTTCTAATTCCAATTCTAACACTTCATACTTCTTAAATAGATTGATGACAAGTCAAATTCATTCATAAAACTTCAACAACCATACCATATCAAAATTTCATCTTAAAACTCATATTACAAATTCCTTCTTAATTCCTTTATCTTATTGTTTAAATCCCATATAAGCTTTCCTTAAGCTTATTTAATACCCAAAGAATCAAAACTAATTTATAATTCAAGAATTAAGAAGCTGAAATTAAACTCACCCTTATGAAGTAAACCAACGGGAAGAAGAAAGAAGAAGAATGAAGCTTTCCAGATACTTCCTCACCCATAAGCTTCTCTTTTTAAATAAAAGATAAATATCTTTTACATAAAAAGACCATAATACCCTTTCAATTCTTCCATAATTACCATTTAATCCACTATCAAAATATTACACTTTAAATCCCTAAACTTTTCAATTTTTCCTAAATTGATCACCAAATTCTAAAACTTTTCAATTTAGTCACTAACCCGGTATTGCGGATGTTACAATTTGTCTTTGTTTTTTGGTTGAAGTAATGCAATTCATTCAAGTTTCAATTTGCAGAAGAATAATAATAGTTTCTGAAACTTAAAATCGCAACACAAAAATGACTATCGCAACGCGAAATGAAAATCGCAACGCGAATTTGACTATCGTTGCGATTTTCATTTCGCGTTGCGATCCTCGGTTTCAAATAGTCATTGTCTAAAATTGAAACTTGAATGAATTGCATTACTTCAACTAAAAGACAAAACAAAGACAAATACTAACTTTACAGGGTTAAAGACTAAACAGTTTAGCAGTATTGGCAACAATCGAATGAATTTAAAAAGCAATCTAAGTGAAATGGTTAATCTATTATTGAAATTACCAGTAAACTTATCATCAATTTCAATATGAAAAACCTAATAATAATGCAAAAATTTTAAAATAAAAATAATTAAAAAAACTAACCCTCGGTGGTTGATTTGGTTGATTTTCCATTTCTGATCGTGAATGATTGTGAGGGTGGCTCTGAGAGATGGAGATAGACGGATTTCGTCGGAGATGGGGACGGATTTCGTCGGAGATGTGGACGGATGTCGCCGATGAGAGTGAGAATGGAGATGGGACTGAGTTGTGATTTAGGGTTTTAGGTTAAGAGTTGCGATTACGTGATGTATTAATATTCTTATTTGGAATTTGAAAATAAAATACGCGTTGCGATACTAATGGCGCTTTGAAAATCGCATTGCAATTTTGTATTATCGCGTTGCGACAGTAAGAATCGCGTTGCGACAGTCAGAATCGCGTTACGATAGTTAGAATCGTGTTGCGATTATGTATTATCGCGTTGCGAATCTGGAAAGTGATTTGCGATACTGGAGATCACGTTGCGATTTAGAGATCGCATTGCGATTTTGTTGGTCATTTTGGCAAATCGAAAAAAAGTTGGTCAAAATCGTATATTATAAGGAATTTTCGGTCACTGAGGTTATTTTCTCTATTTTTTAAACCAAACGGACTCAAAGTTTTTTTATAGTCTTTAGGTATGTGAGTAAGTTTTCAACTATTTTTTGTTTCAAAATTACACATTACATTACGATTTGATTTCATTTTGGTCACCCGTTGTTAAAAAATTAACGATGATGATGACATGTCACCCATTGGCGGAACTTCATGGGGCCAAGAAGAGTCTTGGCCCCCACCAATTTTTTTAAAGTATTAATTAATATTAAAAAAAATATTTTTTTTAAAAAATAAATAAAGAAAAATTTACTTGGCCCCTCAATTAAAAAAATTTATTTATGAAAAATAAAAAATACTTTAACTTTCGTCTTAATAAATTCTTGGTTCCGCCTCTGATGTCACCAGAAGATAATGTCACATCATCATTGAATATTTTAAAAATATTGCGCCAATAATTCTATTAAATTTTTAACGATGAAAGACTAAAATGAAATCAAAATATAATATTATGTATGATTTTAAAAAATAATACATGAGTGACCAAAACGAAATAAAAGTAATAATTAAGATACTAGACGTGTAATTTATCCTAATTTTTTTTATCATATTCGGTTATTGTAAAATATTTTGAAATCAATAAATTTAAGAGTCCTTTTAGGTTTAAACTCTAAACGGCTAGTTCCACATTTTTATTTTTTTAATATTTGTAATGATTTTTTCAATTCAATATATTGTCCATATTAAACTCTAAGTAGGAATATATGTGTATATATTGATAGATATATCTACAAACCTTTATATTATTTCTTTTAGGTTTAAAATTTTCCCGGGAAATCATCTCACCGCCTCCTCGCAATCTCTTATTCTTTTTTTTTCTTTTTTTCTTTTTATTCGGCTTTTGTTCATTTGCTTTATCGGAGAAATTCTTTAGTTGGGGTTTTCCTTTGTTCGTCCAACGCTAAAGTTTTCGTGGTTCGATTTCCATCGGAATTTCTAGGGTTTTTGTTGGAAATAAAACACTCACACAAACAACTTTTATTGAAACTCAAAGAAATATTACAAGAGTACTCTCACTCAAAAACAAGAACTACAACTCACTCTTATAAGACTTTGCTTCTTCACTCACTTAGAAGCTCTTAATTTTTTCTTGATGCTTAAAACTAAAATGGGAAGGGGTATTTATACTACTCAAGAACAATCCTACACCACACAAATAAACTAATTTAAACCATTACAAATTCAACAAATATCTAACTCTCACCTAACTAAATTGATGTAAGCAATGACATCATTAATTAAATGATGTAAGCAATGACATCTTTAATTAAATGATGTAAGTAATGACATCAATTTAGTTTGGGTTTGGGTTTAGGCTCCCATAATGGATCAAGTTTATGATCCAACACCCTCCCTTAAACTTGATCTCGTGACCCCTAGTAGGTTCCTTAATCTTAAGAAGTCTTCGCTGGTCAGTGGCTTGGTAAAAATATCAGCAACTTGATCTTGTGACTTCACATATTCAACTTCCACATCTTTTCTTGCAACACACTCCCTTATATAGTGGTAGCGAATATCAATGTGCTTGCTTCGATCATGGAATACTGGATTCTTCGCTAAGGCAATGGCTGACTTGTTGTCGACACAAAGCTTGGTAGGCTCTTCTTGTATCAAACCAATATCCTTCAATAGATTTCTAAGCCAAATTGCATGACAAACACATGAGGTAGCAGCAACATATTCCGCTTCACAAGTGGACAATGTGACAATCGGTTGTTTCTTTGACATCCATGTGAATGCAATATCTCCCATGAAAAATACGAATCCAGTAGTGCTCCTTCGATTATCTATGTCTCCACCCCAATCACTGTCGCTATATCCAACAAGCTTGTAATCATTAGAAACTGAATAGAACAAGCCAAAGTCAATTGTACCTTTCAGATAGCGAAGAATTCTCTTTGCGGCTTTAAAATGGGTGGTTGTTGGGGATTCCATGTAGCGACTAACCAATCCAACTGCGTGAAGAATATCGGGTCTCGTGCAAGTTAGATAGCGTAGACTTCCTACCAAACTTTTGAAGAATGTTGGATCTACACTTTCGCCTTCTTCATATTTGGTCATCTTGATCCCGTATTCTGCCGGTGTGCTTATTGGCTTACAGTTCTCCATCTTGAACTTCTTCAGTATCTCCTTTGCATAGCTTTCCTGTGAAATGAAAATTCCATCATTTTGTTGCTTAACTTCAATGCCAAGGTAGTACGCCATGAGCCCCATGTCTGTCATCTCGAATTCTTTCATCATCACATCCTTGAATTCATTAAACATGCTTGGGTTGCTTCCAGTTAAGATCAAATCGTCCACGTAGAGGCACACGATCAAAATATCTTCATCTTTGATCTTGATATATAGAGCATGCTCGTAGGGACATTTGTTGAAGCCATTCTCTTGGAAGTACTTGTCGATTCGGCTATTCCATGCCCTTGGTGCTTGTTTTAGCCCGTAAAGAGCCTTCTTCAACTTCAACACCTTGTCTTCATGCCCTTTGACTTCATAGCCTGATGGTTGCTGAATGTAAAGTTCCTCTTCAAGAACTCCATTTAGGAAGGCGGACTTTACATCCATCTGTTGTATCTTCCACTTGTTTTGAGCTGCCAAAGAAATGATTAGTCTGATAGTCTCCAATCGAGCAACAGGAGCAAATACCTCATCATAGTCAATTCCAGCCTTTTGACTATAGCCTTTAGCAACTAGCCTCGCCTTGTGCCTTTCAATCTCTCCTTTGGCGTTTTGCTTTGTTTTGTACACCCATTTGATACCTATCGCCTTATGTCCCTTGGGAAGTGAGGTAAGTTCCCATGTGTCATTCTTCTCGATGGCCTTGATTTCTTCGTCCATCGCATCTCTCCATTTCTTTTCTTGTACCGCTTCTTGAAAGCTCACTGGTTCACAATCGGCAAACAGACAAAATAATGTAAGATTATCTTGTCGTTCAGTTACCTCATAGAGATCTCTAAGGCTTCTTGTGCGTTGCACAACTCTTTCACTTTGACTCCCACTTGACGATGATGAAGGTGATGAGTCTCCTTGAGTGGTTGATGTTGGTGAAGTGGGTGGAGTTGCAAGCTCTTGTTGAGATTCATCTAGTTGCTCCCTCATTGTCTGCTCATCTTCTTCAAACTGAGGAAAGAAATTGAAGTCATCTGTATGAGAGTTAAAATCCCATTCTCCTTCTTCGTTGAAGACCACATCTCGACTAATCACAAACTTCTTATTGTCTGGATTGTACAACTTGTAGCCCTTCGAATTAGCATCATAGCCGATGAAGATAAAACTCTCGCTTTTATCATCAAGCTTCGTTCTTCTCTCGTCTGGTACGTGAACATGGGCTATACTTCCAAAGGTTCTCAAGTGGGAAATGCCAGGCTTTCTTCCACTCCATGCCTCTTGCGGTGTCTTTCCCCATACACTTCTTGTTGGAGATCGATTTGACAAGTAGACTGCACACGATACTGCTTCCGCCCAAAATTCTTTGGGTAGTTTCTTGCTTTTGAGCATGCTTCGTGCCATGTCGAGGATTGTTCTATTCTTTCTTTCTGCCACACCATTTTGCTGGGGGGATCTAGGAACTGTCATTGGTCGACGAATTCCATTTGCTTCACAGAACTCTTGAAACTCCCTGGAAGTAAATTCTCCACCTCGATCGGATCTCATGGCTTTGATCTTTCTACCGCTTTCTCTCTCCACTGCTGCTTTGAACTTCTTGAAGACTTCAAAAACTTCTGACTTCTGTTTCAAGAAATATACCCAGGTTTTTCTTGAAAAATCATCAATGAAGAGAAGAAATAGTTATTGTTACCGAGAGAGCTTGGCTTGATCGGTCCACACACATCGGTATGGATGAGCTCAAGTGGCTTCTTAGCTCTTGTCTCTGACTCCTTTGGAAAGCTTTTCCTGAATTGTTTCCCGACTAGACACCCTTCACAGAGTTGGTCAGGATGGTTGATGTGAGGTAGTCCTTTCACCATCTCCTTCTTAGATAATAGCTCTAGACCTCCAAAATTGAGATGCCCAAATCGAAGATGCCAAAGCCATGATGCATCTTTGTAGCAAGCTTTCAGGCACTTTGCAACATCATTTTGTATGTTGATCAAGAACATTCTATTCTTTGACATCGGCACTTTAGCAATGAAGTTATTCTTATCATCTTTTATAGAAAGATTATAATTATTCATATGAATATCATAACCTTTCTCTACCAGTTGCCCTAAACTTAAAATGTTACTTTTCATATTGGGCACATAGTAGACATTTGAAATAAATTGATGTCTCCCATCTTTCAAACGGATAAGAATGTTACCTCTCCCTTTCACTGCTATTGTGGAATCATCTCCAAACGAAACATTTCCACTTACTGACTCGTCTAGCTCCACAAACATGTCTTTCCTTCCACACATGTGATTGCTTGCACCACTGTCAAGATACCAGGAATTTGCTTGGCCACCATCAGTTTCCTTTCGTGCTAGAAGAAGAGTTTCTTTGCCATCTGTCTTTTCCTCCACGTAATTGGCCTTCTCCTCAATTTTGTTGTTGGGAGCTCTACATTCTGAAGCATAATGCCCAAATTTTTGACAATTATAACATCGAATTTGAGATTTGTCATACTTTGAGTTTGGATTAATTCTTCCACGGCCTCGTGTTGAGCTTTCTCCTTTCTCATAGTTGTTGTTGGAATTGTTATTGTTGTAATTCCAGCCTCGTCCACGACCTCGACTTCCACCTCGTCCATGGCCTCTACCTCTGCCTTGGCCACGTTGGTTTCTATCATTGCGTTGACTCTCATGCATATCCTTGAGTTGCAGCTTGAGGAGTTGCTCAGTAAACTCATGCTTCTTTTTATGCTTCTCTTCGTATGCTTGCAATGATCCTTGGAGCTGTTCGATCTTCATTTCTTCCAAGTCTTTAGTTTCTTCAATCGTCACGACGATGTGCTCAAATTTGGGATCCAACGAACGGAGTATCTTCTCTATTATCCTCACATCGTCTAACTTTTCACCATTTCTTTTTAATTGATTAGAAACAGCTACTACTCTTGAGAAATAATCTGAAATAGACTCAGATGCTTTCATGTTTAAGGATTCGAATTCACCTCTTAATGTTTGGAGACGAACCTTCTTCACTTGCTCGGATCCTTTGTAAGAGGTTTGCAGCTTCTCCCACGCTTCCTTGCTAGAGCTTGCACTTGAAATCTTTTCAAAACCATCATCATCTAATGCTTGATAGATGAGGTAGAGAGCCTTCTTGTCTCTCTTTCTTGAATCCTTCAAAGTTGTCTTTTGATCTGGTGTAAGAGTAGCAAAAACATCATCATCCGCAGGCTCATTATAGCCTTTCTCTATGATATCCCACACATCTTGTGATCCAAGAAGTGCCTTCATTTTGATACTCCAGTTGTCGTAGTTGTTGTTGTTGAGTGTCGGAACTTGGAATGGTGCCATACCATTTGCCATATCTCTCAATATAATGAGATTTTGTAAAATCCGATTGCACGGATGAATCCGGAACGATGAAAAAAAAAACTTTGGAGGGACTTGGACAACTCGGTCAAGGGCTCCAACTCGGCTGAATCGGCTCAACTCGGTGAGTCAACTCGATTTTCTGGCAGCAGTCTTCCGGCGGTGCGTGGCGGTGCGTCAGAACTCAGATTGAGAAAATTCTGGCGGCGTCGTATTCCTCTCGTCGAGACCTTCGATCTTTCCAACTCTCTCTGATGCCACTTTGTTGGAAATAAAACACTCACACAAACAACTTTTATTGAAACTCAAAGAAATATTACAAGAGTACTCTCACTCAAAAACAAGAACTACAACTCACTCTTATAAGACTTTGCTTCTTCACTCACTTAGAAGCTCTTAATTTTTTCTTGATGCTTAAAACTAAAATGGGAAGGGGTATTTATACTACTCAAGAACAATCCTACACCACACAAATAAACTAATTTAAACCATTACAAATTCAACAAATATCTAACTCTCACCTAACTAAATTGATGTAAGCAATGACATCATTAATTAAATGATGTAAGCAATGACATCTTTAATTAAATGATGTAAGTAATGACATCAATTTAGTTTGGGTTTGGGTTTAGGCTCCCATAATGGATCAAGTTTATGATCCAACAGTTTTTTCCCTTTTGGCGCTAAATGGGTGTAGAGATGGTGAGTTCAGAGGGATTAGGTAACTCGCCGCCGCCGATAGAAGCGCCAGCGACACAGTATGGCCTCACAAAGCAGATTTCCATGGCGGGTACGACCGAAGCCGACATACTAAGAAGTCGTTATTTGGGAAGGTTTTTGGCGGAAGCTGGGCTGTATGAGAGCGAAGAGGAAGCTTCAAAGACAGAAGAAGTTGTTGTTCGAATTCAAGAGATTGCAACTAATTGGGTCAAACAAGTTACTCGTTTGAAGGGGTAGATAAGATGGTTGAAGATGCAAATGCTCTCATATTTACTTTTGGTTCTTATCGGCTTGGGGTTCATGGACCTGGCTCTGACATAGACGCTTTATGCGTTGGACCATCCTATGTGAACCGAGAGAGATTTCTTCTTTGTACTGCACAATATCCTGGCAGGAAGGGAAGAAGTTACAGAGTTACAACCAGTTCCGGATGCTCATTTCCCTGTAATGAAATTCAAGCTCAATGGAATTCCAATTGATCTTCTTTATGCAAGCATCTCTCGTTTGGTTGTGCCTCAAGATCTGGACATCTCCGACGTGACATTATTGCACGATGTTGATGAGCCTACTGTTCGAAGTCTCAATGGCTGCAGGGTTGCAGATCAAATCCTGAAACTGGTGCCGAATGTCGAGAATTTTCGCACTACGCTTCGTTGTTTGAAGTTTTGGGCTAAAAGGCGATGTGTTTATTCCAATGTGACTGGATTTCAAGGGGGTGTTAACTGGGCACTTATTGTTGCTCGAATTTGCCAACTTTATCCGAATGCGGTTCCAAGCATGCTTGTTTCACGATTCTTTAGGGTCTTTACTCAGTGGCGTTGGCCCAACCCAGTTATGCTTTGCGCAATTGAAGAAGATGGACTTGGATTTTCTGTATGGGATCCTCGTAAAATTTCTCGTGATAGGACTCATCTTATGCCAATTATTACACCTGCCTATCCATGCATGAATTCTAGCTACAATGTTTCCTCAAGCACCCTTGGCGTCATGATGGAGCAGTTCCAGCATGGCAACAACATTTGTGACAAAATTGAGCTGAATGGAGCAAAGTGGAGTGCTCTGTTTGAGCCTTATTTGTTCTTCCGTAGCTACAAAAACTATTTGCAGGTTGACATTGTTGCAGCTGATGCTGATGACTTGCGTGCTTGGAAAGGCTGGGTAGAATCCCGGCTGAGGCAGCTGACGTTGATGATCGAACGCGATACTCTCGGAAAGCTGCTGTGCCATCCTTATCCTCAGGAGTATGTAGATGCCTCTAAAACAAGATTTCATTCTGCATTTTTTATGGGATTACAAGGAAAACAGGGGGAAATAATTCAACAAGGTCAGAAGTTCGAAATACGTTGGTCGGTTGATGAGTTCCGGCATTCAATGAGCATGTTGTACATGTTTCGGAAACCTGGAATGGAAATCTATGTATCCCATGTCCGTAGGAAGAAGCTTCCAGCTTATGTGCTCAACAATGGTGTTGCATATCAAACTGAATCTGGTGAGAAATGCCTTAAAAGGAAAAAGGATGCCGCTGGAGAAAATAGTGAGCAACATAGGCTATTGAAATGTAGGACTCTTGATAGGAATCATTCAGGTTCACCCGGGATTATAAGTCGATATGTTTGCTGATTTTTTGGGGGGCAATTGTTTTAGATATGTGTATTTATATAGGTCAGATCGAAGGTCTATGATAGTTTGGGTAAGGGAGCTTACAGTTACAGCCGCATATTGTATTTTATTTTATATTGATTTAAAATTATTGAATGAATTAAAATAGATAACACTTATTTATTATTGTTAATTTTAATAGTATATTTTTAATCATCTAATCAAAAATAATAATAAGATGAACTTAAATATTAATAGATTAAATAATTTTGGGGATAGAATCTTTTAAAGAAAAAGTATTGTCATGCTCTCAGTGACAACTTATATCTATTACTCCTTAAATTTTTCAAAATTTACAGTTTAGTTTTTAAATAACAACTTATTTCTATTTTGGTTAAATAAATGTTTTATGATCCTTACAAACCTAAATTAAGATAAATACTATTTGAATCAAAGATTGATGAAGGCCTTTGTTGTATCTTGTATAAATTTTTAATCCCCGTACTTTTAATAAACCTCTGGTTAGTCCTTCAACTTTTAAAAGATACAAAATTGAATTGGATTTGATTTAAATTATTAAGTGGTAACTTAGATAGTTTGGTATAGATATTATTAACTAATGTTTTGACTCCATTGCACATAACTTGTGTGATGGAGACAGTAAAAAATAATATGATATCAAATAATTGATATTATTCAAACCAATATTCAATATGATTTAAGTTAATGATAAATTAAATAATGAAATTGTAATAAGGACTTTAAAAAGTAAATATCAATAAAGAATATGATAATTTGAAATCAATGAATGTCTGATTGAATTATTTTTAGATAATGATAAATTAAATAATGAAATAGTAATAAGGACTTTAGAAAGTGAATATTAATAAAGAATATGATAATTTGAAATCAATGAATGTCTAATTTAATTATTTAATTACTCACTCTTATGCATATTCTAGATTGTTAGTCTTTCTACTTTTAGTCATAGGATGTGATACTTTTGACCCGACTTCCGATTGAGTCGGGTAAAGAGTGTTACCTATCCACATAAATTTTTAAATATTTTAAAAAGGATTTACGAGACTCTATGTCGCTCCTCAAGTATAATAAATAATAACCTATATGAAAGATTTTGGGTGTTATTGAGTTATAAAATATAGTTAAATTAAGTTCGAAACTCATATAATAATATCAGATAATTTATATATAGTGTAGGTAGAAAATATGAGTAAGTTACTATAATGATACATTGATCAATCATCAATCTTCCTAGGCACGAGGATAAGATCATTTTTCTTGTGTGTAGTAATCCCAGGTAAGGCATCAAAGTCTATGTCTTTTTCGTTAATTCCTGATGGTAATTCCCAATCAAACTTGTAAAGAAGATTAGCAAGTGCAAGTTCCACAGTTGCAACTCCCATATGCATTCCAGGACAAATCCTTCTACCCGCGCCAAATGGTATGAGCTCAAAGTGTTGTCCTTTGTAGTCGATAGAGCTGCCATTGCCGATGAATCTTTCAGGACAAAACTCTTCTGGATTTTCCCAAACTTCTGGGTCTCTTCCTATTGCCCATGCATTCACATACACTATGCATTTGGCAGGTACTTCATAATCACCAATGCTGCACTTTCGTAGTGTTTCTCGTGGCACTAATAATGGAGTTACTGGTTGCAATCTGAACGTTTCTTTGATCACAGCTTTTAGGTAAGCTAAACTTTGAATATCATCTTCTTTTAGAAAGCCTTTTTTCCCAATCAAACTCCTCACTTCCGCTTGAGTTCTCTTCAAACACTTCGGATTTTTCATGAGAAAGCTCATAACCCATATCACAGTGGCCGCTGATGTGTCTGTTCCAGCGATAAATACATTCTACACCAGAAATGAAAAAAAAAACAAGGTTATACATACATAAAGGTGGACATAAATTTGATTGATGAAAAAAATATTGAGTGGAGATGTGATGTTATAACCATAAGAATAGCTTTTATGTGATCTATGGTGAGATCAAACGGAAAGTCAGTATCCTTCGATATTTGTAGTAACGCATCGATTATATCTCTTTGCTCTGGCTTTAGTCTGTTTGGATCAAGATGTTCCTCGATGAGTTCTTGATAGAAGAAATCGAGTTCTTTGAAAGTTTTCTCAAGGCGATTGTGAAACCCTGTGAATCTATCCACCCAACCCATGAAAGGAAAACAGTCGGAGAAGCTAAAGCTTGATAACATGGCTTGACTTTCGTTAAGCAACCCATGGAACCTGCTTCTTTCAGCTCCTTCTTCGGCATACCTTTTGCCGAAGGCCACTCTACAAATGATTGTACTGGAAAGGCACATCATTGCCTCACTCAAGTTGATAGGCTTAGAATCAACAGACAATTGGCATATTTTTTCCATCAGGCGAGCAACTTCATCTTCTCGGATGGGTCGATATTGTTGTACTCTGCTAAAGAGATGTACAACACAAAGTTTCCTGATCCCCCTCCAGTAGTCATCATACGGTGAAAAGGCCACGTCTAAGGCGTTGTAAGATAATCTACGGGTACCACGTTGTTCAGGCCTGCTGCAGAAGTCGAGGTCATGGGTTTTCATAACCTCTTTAGCCATTTTTGCAGAAGAAACTACAAGGGTCGGCTTGCACCCGAATCGCAAGTACAGGAGAGGACCATAGTTTTGGGAGAGTTTCCAAAGGAAAATATGAAAGGATGAGTTATCAGACAACTGCATATGTAAGTGACCGATCAAAGGAAGAGCAGGTGGGGTAGGGGGAAGATTGCCATTGTTGCCATAATGTTTTAAGATAATGAAGAGGAAGAAAGGGAGAGGTAGAAGAAAGAGAAGAAAGAGTTGTATTGCCATTCTAGTATTCTACTCGGCGTGGGTTGAAAATGGAGAGGAATCCTCCCTCATATATAAACTAATATCGTAAATTTTGTGTTGCACAGTGGTAATTAAGATATTTTCATGAAGCAAACTTGGGAGGCGTGAATAACCGTATTTCTCGATAAGTTTTTCTCATCAATAATGAAGTTTCCACACAAGGCCAGTAGCTGTAGCTCTCTAGTCCATTGATGAGTAAACTCCCTCATGAGATCTTACCTGCAGCCATCTACACTTTGCCTAAACACATGCCCATCTTAGGGTATGTTTGTTTGATGGAAAGCCAATTATGAAATTAGTTTTCATTGAAATCATGTGTTTGTTTCACGTAATTCATTTTTCGAAAAATATTTTCCTGCGTTTGTTTCACATAATTCATTTTTCGGAAAATATTTTCCAGTGTTTGGTTGGAGGAAAACTGGTTTGTTAACGTAAAACATTTTACTGATCAACATAATTTCCTTTGTGTTTTCTAAAAAATGACTTACGCTATAATTTTCCTTAAGTCATTTTCCGAATTTTTCACTTCAAAGAATAAATACTCAAAATAATTTTATTTTATGAATTTAATATTAATAAAATATTTTAATATCATTTTAATCAAAATATTAATTATTAAAATATTTAAAATATATTTATTAATATTTATAATAATATAATATTATATTTTTAAGATTATAATAAAATAATCAATTATATTATAATAATATAAGATGTTATATTTTTATTTTAATAACATATAATAAATTATTAATAAAATATGTATTATTTATTAATTTCATAGAAATAATATTATTAAATTATTAATAATGAATAATATTATTTATATATTTAACATTAATATAATAATATAATAAATATATTTAAAATATACTAATTAATATTTTTAAAAATAATATAACACTATTACTTTAATAAATAATTAATATAATTTATAATATTTTTATTTCAATAAAATATACCAATATTAATATTTTATTAATAAAATTATAAATATAATATTTAATAATAAATAAATTATTTTAACATTTTAAAAATATAAATATTAAGAAACTCATCAACTAGTGGGAAAAAGGTTTAAACAACATCTTCCAGACATCGTAAAACGTTTTCTAGAAAAATGTAATTCATTTTACGAAAATATTTTCCGGAAAACGTTTTACAGAAATATAATTTATTTTTCAGAATTCAAATTCCAGTAATTCATTTTCCAGAAAACCAATTACAACCAAACAAACAGACCTTAAAGTTTTATTGATGTCTACTTATTTAAAAATTATATTATTAATATTAGTGTACTTATTTTTAAAAATATTTTTAAATATATTACTATTTACTCGTTTAAATATTTCGTGAAAGCCCGATGCAACCAAATATTGTTAACAATACCACATGCAATTCAAGCGTTTGATATTTGGATTTTGTCTGATAGATATAACATAAGCAGACAAACAACATTTGCATAATAACTTGACTATCTTGTTGTGGAATTTAAGTTTGCGGTGGAAGGGATCGGATAGTTCTTCTTGCGTGGCTGAATTTGCTGCTGTGTAATAGGTTTCGTATCACCCTGGAGTATATCTATGTTTAAGGAATAGGATTGAAGCTTGGGCTTGTACTTTGTAATTATCGGTATTTGTTTGTTGATTTTGTTTTATCAATATTGAAACTAAAAGAAAATTTAAATTAAAACACAATAATTTTAGGGCAAACTACATATTTGTCACTCAACTTTTAAAACTAGCAATACAATCACCGAACTTGTAGTTCGTTTTGAGTAAGGTCTCTAACGTTACCTCTTGTTAGTTTTATCTAACATGGCATGTTACTGTTATTTCCAGCTTAATAAAAATTAAAAAAATATTTCCAAACGATGTCGTATAAAATTTGGGAAAAGTTAAAAGGGTTTAGAACTCTTTCACCAATCAAATGACTGATAAATTAGGTTTAATTTGGATTTTTAGGTTTAGGCTCTTTTTTTTCTAGATTATTGACCATTGGTGGATAAAAATGAGGGGGAGAAGGACTCGATCGAAGGTTTGTTCAAGTGTGGCGAACGATAAGTTGTTATTTCTGATGTATTTCACGTGTTATCCAATTGTCTTAAGTTTGTTTAAATCTTTTAGAATCTGTAATTGAGGGATTTTTCATATTCTGTAACTACTATTTGTCATATCGAATGCAATTTTAGTCCCAATAGGGTTCGGAAAAAGATTGAGTTGTAATTGATTTTGTATTTTAGTCTCAATTTGTTTTTAGGGTTTTCAATCAATTTTGAGTGAGGAAATTTTTTTATTAAGTTGAAATGGGTTAAAAGGATGATTTTATTAAGCTGAAAAATAACTATAACATGTCACGTCAGATAAAACTAACGGGAGGTAACGTTAGGGACCTTACTGAAAATGAACTAAAAGTTTGATGATTGTATTGCATGTTTTAAAAGTTGGGTAACCAGAATGCAATTGTTCTATGAGTTCAGTGAACATTTTATAGTTTACCCATAATTTTATTAAACGTGAATGGATGAAACTCCCATATGCATTACAAGTCAAACCTTTAACCCGAAATCAAATGTCATTATATGGTGAAACTCGAAAGGTCTCATCTATGGCATTGTAAGACATGCATGACGACATGCATGACGCAAAGTTTCCTGATCTTCTAGTAGTCCGTATAAAGTGAAAAGGTCACATCTGAGTCATTGTAAGATAATTTACTGGTATTACTTTCATTAGGCTTGCTGCAGCGGTCAAGTTCACCATACTTTTTTGAGAGAGTTTTCTGACAACTGCACGTATAAGTCACCACCCAATGAAAGGAAGAGCAAGAGGCGAATACATAATCTTAAATTAGGGACGAGTTTATAAAATTTTAATTATACCAATTATCAAGAGAGCGAGACCTAAGTTTTCATTAATTTTTTGGCAACATTAACTATTCCTCATTACAGTGATGTAGTTGGTTATCTGGTAGTAATGATCTCTGGTATATAGCATGCAGACAATAGTGCTCCCTTGTTGATAACAATAAGAAAATGGTTGATGTTGTGAATCACTAATGGATCAAGCGAGCGATTTTTTCCTTAAATTTTTAAATTCTCGTTTTTTTATATTTTATTGATACTCTATCTTTACTCATTAAAATTTTATAATAACAAGAAAAAATGTTTGAATGATTGAAAATAAACATAAATGTTTTTTTATTTCTAGGCGGGAAAAGAGTGCTCAAAAGACTTGAAAACATTCTTTTAATTACAATTAATGGTCTGTCTCCAATCAACTATCAATAAGTTAATTAACAGTCAAATCAAACACCGTAATTATTCTAGACAACGGTTGAAAATCAACAGTTAAAATGCTCGCATAATTTCAGCAATAAATATTTAAATTTTCACATATATAAAGGTAGGCTATAAATGTCTGAGAAGGTTTCTCATTCAAGCTTAATTATTTTTAAAAAAAAAGCATTCAAAATTTCTCCATAAAATTCTATGTTGCGTAGTACGTGTCGAAGATACGTAATTACCACGAATGAACTACAAGTTACAAACCAACTGACGATGACAGTGTAAAAGAGACATGTCCACCAAAACTCAATCAAAGAAGAGAGAAGAGAATGATATATAAACTATCACCGCTTCCTTTTCCTATTTATGTGTGATTAACCTTTGTTATTTCATTTGCATTTTTAACATTCCCCATGAATGCATTATAAATTTTAACATTCACCATAAGTTTATCCTTTCAAATGGATAAGGTGAAGTTTATCCTTTCAAATGGATAAAGGGAATCATGTAGTATCTGTTTTAAATATAACTCTCAATCATCTGACATTAAATACTCATAATTCTGGTATTTTTTTATGCTCAAAATTAGGACTTCAAAGAATAACAACAATTTCTTTATCGCCGAGATCGCTTGATTCGTATTGTAATGATAAATTAAAAAATGTTGAATTAAATTAACAACCAGTTGGTCTAGTGGGAAGAGGCATTAGATCCCTTAAGCAAAGGTCAGGGATTCGAATTCTGACGTTTGCGAATGGAGCAAATTGAATTGGAAGTGTCGCTTTTACCTCTGCAGTATCCGACCTGAATTAATCGATCAATAGATCGGAGACCGGTGATTAGTATAAATTTTCCTAGCCACGAGGATACGGTCATTTTTCTTGTGTGTAACGATCTCAGGTAAAACATCAAAGTTTATGTCTTCTTCATTCATTCCTGATGGCATTCCCCAGTCAAACTTGTAAAGAAGATTAGCAAGTGCAAGCTCCACAGTTGCAATTCCCATTTGCATTCCAGGATGTTAGAAATAAACAGAATTAGCAATTAGTTTGTTTTTATTGTTAGTCTGTTGAATGGGTTTATTAGGCGGTTAGCATATGAGCTACATAAGTCCACTAGTTGTAATGGCCTAACAAACCTGTGGAGCTTATATAGCCCATATTGCTAATTCTAGTTTCAGGTAGTCAATGGCACCTTTCTCACACAGGACAAATCTTCTACCCCACCAAATGGAATGAGCTCAAAGTGTTGTCCTTTGTAGTCGATAGGGCTGTCAATGAATCTTTCAGGAGAAAACTATTCTGAGTTTTCGCAAATTTGAGGGTTCCTATTGCCCATGCATTCACAAACACTAAGCATTTGGCAGGTACTTCAAACCCACCTATGTTGCACTTTCGTATAGTGTGTTTCTCGTGGCACCATCAATGGAGCTACTGGTTACAATCTGAACGTTTCTTTTATCACAGCTTTTAGGTAAGCTAAACTTGAATATATATCATATTGTTTTAGAAAGCCTTTTTTTCCAATCAAATCCCTCACTTCCACTTGAGTTCTCTTCAAACACTTTGGATTTTTCATCAGGAAGCTCATAACCCATATCACAGCGGCCGCTGATGTGTCTGTTCCAGCGATGAACACAATCTACAGCAGAAATAAAGAAAAAAATAAGTTTATGGACATAAAAATTGATTAATGATAAAATTATTAAGTGGAGATGTGATGTTATTACCATAAGAATAGCTTTTATGTGATATATGGTGAGATCAAATAGAAAGTCAGTATCCTTGGAAATTTGTAGTAATACATCGATTATATCTTTTTGCTCTGGTTTTAGTCTTTTTGGATCAAGATGTTCATCAATGAGATCCTGGTAGAAGATATCGAGTTCTTTGAAAGTCTTCTCAAGGCGATTGTGAAACCCTGTGAATTTATCCACCCGTCCCAACCCATGAAAGGAAAATAGTCAGAGAAGCTAAAAAGCTTGATAACATGGCTTGACTTTCGTTAAGCAACCCATGGAACCTGCTTCTTTCAGCTCCTTCTTTGGCATACCGTTTCCGAAGGCCACTCTACAAATGATTGTACTGGTAAGGCACATCATTGCCTCACTCAAGTTGATAGGCTTAGAATCAACAGGCAATTGTCATGTTTTTTTTCCATCAGGCGAGTAACTTCATCTTCTCGGATGGGCGATATTGTTGCACTCTAAACACTACAAAAATATGTTCTGTAGCGGTATTTTTAGCGGCGTTTGGAGAGAAAACGCCATAAATTTTAACGATATAGCGGTGTTTACAAGCCAAACGCCACTAATTGATACTTTAGCGGCCTTTTTTTTCACAAACGCCGCAATAGATTAGTAATATAGCGGCGTTTTTACAAAAAAACGCCGCAATAGGATTGTTTATAGTGGTATTTTTATAACAAACGCCGCAATAAAGAATATTTTTGCGTCGTTTTAAGACAAACGCCACAGATGGTGACATCAATAGTGGCGTTTCTTGTAAAAATGTCGCAATAGATATGAAATTTCATGGCGTTTTAGCCCAAACGCCGCAGTAGAGTTGTAATGTAGTGGCGTTTAGACTAAAAACGCAACGATATGTATTTTTTTGCGTCGTTTGTAGACAAACGCCACAATGGTGCTAATCAATAGTGACTTTTTTGTATAAACGTCGCAAAAAACATGTGATATAGTGGCATTTTTTAAAACGCCGCCAAATATTAAATATATGCTCCACCCTTCTCTCCTACCTGATCCCTAAAATCATTTCAACTATTCTTCCCTCAAAGCTTCTTCTCTGGAACAACAACGACCCTCACACGATTCCAACGACGTGGTCTTTTGTGTGTCCGGCGACAAAAAGGGCCCTCTCACCGGTGAACTATAACACAATTGCACGGTTTGATCACTCTTCTCACTATTGATATTTTTCATTATTGTTTTGTTGGTATATATTTTGAAAATGGGGAAAACCCAGAAAGCTAACGTATTTGAGGAAAAAAATAGCTTTTGAATAGGAAAACAATATCTATACATAGTGTTTTTAGCGGTTTACTACTTGGGAGCATTGTTTTACTGCTTTCGAATAGAAACATAATAGATCTGCTTACAAAAGGGAAATAATAGATTTTGAAAACGTGAACAATTGGTTGTGGTCCAAAGAACAGGTGTTGCCTTGAGTAAGAGAAATTATCGTCGGAATGTCTACGTGGCGTATTTGCTCTGACGATGGATCAAATTATCGTTGGGAGGCTATCGGTCCGGTCTTGCCGTCGAAACTCGATGATTACCCAAAAGGAACTCCTATTGCTTCATACCCTTCCATGGTCGATCTCCTACGTGAAGGTAATAATCCATGAATCTTTCAGGCGTTATAATTTTTATTGTTGTTCGCTCAAATTTCATAGATCGTACGCATGTAGGATGTTCGAAACTTATTGAGAACGATGATAGAGGAGTGGATAAATACCCGATGTTTAGAACCGAATTTGGTAACTCTGTGGCGTTGAAAGAATGTTCAATTGCAAAAGCAGTATCTATCCTCAATGAAGACGACGTTGCTTATACTATTACTCCAAGTAAACGTTTATACCATCTATTTAAATTTATTTTAATGTTTGATTCAGTTCCCAAGCCACCTCCAATCAAGTTTCATACTGTAGGTGAAAGGTCGTTATCTGTTTCAATTGAAGCACTGAAGCGCTCAAGGAGTCTTCTTGGTGAACCGGAGGTAGGGGATTTATTTGGTGAAATGGATGAAGAGTTTCTCTATAAAGAGTTTACACGGAGGAAAAACTTAACGATGCATCGTCAAACAAGGAAAACAGTTTTCCTACGTCCTTTACCCACGAATGAGCACAACTAAATATAGTGAACAATATGCTGAAGATTGTTTATGCATAAGTTTAATGTTTCTAAATTTTAGTGTATTTTGTTGTTAAGTATTTTTATGCATAACTTATCTCTTAATTAAAATGCATGGTTGTTTTTTAAATTGATAAAACTATATATATCAGTCAATTTAGTTGATGTAGAGCATAAATGAAATATGTAAAATCAATTAATCTTATATGTATAAAGGTAATTAGTGGCGTTTTTGGATACAAACGCCGCAATAGATGTAATATGTAGTGGCGTTTTTTGCAACAAACGCCGTAATAGTTGGAGATATACCGACGTTTTTGTATAAACGCCGCAAAATAGTAAAATTTAGTGGCGTTTTTAAAAAAACGCTGTAAAAAATAGGAATTTTGTGACGTTTTATGTAAACGGCCCAATACAGTAGCACTTCTGTGCGTTTTTCATAAAAACGCCGCAATAGAGTTCGCCAGTAGTGGCGTTTTTACGTAAACGCCGCAATTGAGTTGTCATGTAGTTTTTGGTTTACAAACGCCACAAAGTATTATAAAATCCCCAAAATTTGTCATTTGCCCGAGCCCTAATTTATGAAATCTCTCAGACTACTTCGTCTTCATCTTCAAACTCCCACAGTTCTGGTTCCCATTTGAGTCGACGTTTCAGCAAAAAAAATCAGATATAATTTGTTAAAGCTCTTAGACGAAGTCCAACTACTTCATCTTCATCTTCAAACTCGCCTCCCTCGTCATCGCCTTGGATTCATTTGTGTTCGGTTCTTTTTGTTGTTACTTCTTCACCTGCTTCTTGTTCTTCCACTGATACGTAAGTCCTTTTTTTCAATCAGTTAAATCTTTTGTTAGATTTTCGTTTCAGATCTCGATTTCATATAGATTCTTCCCGTCTCTTGTTTCCAGTCATTTATAGGAGGCTCTTAGACGAACACCATCTGTCTTGTAGAAAGCTACCAAGTGGTCAGAAAAAAAGAGGTTGTTGCTGAACTCACAAAGCTTGCATCGACAAAAAAAATAACTCCTGTTGATTTTTCGAAAGTTTGCCGGACGTTGAAGAAGGCTTACAATTTTCTCCTTTGTGATAGTATCTTGTATTGGGGCAATATAATTTTGTTTCAACTAGAACAAAGATGAAAGTTGTCTTGATGTTCCTATTGCATGGAAGTTATTATATTCACTACCTCCAATCGAATGCTCTTGTTTCTGCCCCCTCTTTTAACATGCAAGCTTGGGTGTTATCATGCATATTTCACTCGTAGGAGGGTGACATATGTCAGCACGAGTCACACTGTTTTTACTACTTACTATCTATGTCATGTTGCTTTCTCTGTTAGCATCTAAGAGTTTCTTTGATCTTTCTACCTTATTTGGACTGAAACCAAGATTCAGTTGCGCTTTTCTTGATGACTTGTGTAACTGCTATTTGTATCCGCTGAGGCATTTTTTAGTACAAGGTTAAGTCGGTAATAATGAATACATAGTATATGTTGTGTTTTTGGTTATAGGATTAGTTTCTGCTTTGTTAGCTTCACTTGTCATACTGTCCTTTAAGTTTTAACCATTGTGTCTGTTAAGTCGGTAATAAATTAGGGAGGTTTAATTACTTAAAACATTTTCATTAATGAAAATGTTTTAATTAGTAATCTCAGAAACAATAACCAACATTACATAAATATTGCTGTAGAGTTTTCAAATTTTTTTCACAATGCTCTTTAGTCCTCTGCCATTTCTTTCACATTGGTTTGGTAGGAGCCTTGTTGTGAACGTTACCTTGCTGTTAGCTTATTATAACTTATTGGGTATATTATTTTTGCTATGTAAGAAGTAAAGTGATGTAACTTACGAGTAATGATGTTTTGATATAATAGTTAAGCTCTCTCAATGTTTCACATTCTTTCTCTTTACTTTCCCTTAAGTGGTATTAACCTACATTATTAAGTATTGAGCTTTTTAGTGTTCTTATATTCAAGTTAAGCTCTTCCACCTCTTGTTAATGGACTCTAGGTTGAATGCTTTATAATGTATTGATATGTTGTTCTTGCTGCCAAATAATTTGATATCTTTAAATTATATTGAACCTCTGAATTTCTAGTTCACTTGTTTTTTTATCTTCTGGACACATATTTGATGTCTTTTATATTGAACAATATCTTAAAGATTACTAACTTTGTCAATAACCATTTAAATTATTTTAAAAATAAATTATAATAATATATTTATTATTATATTCATTATATTATGTTTGTGTTTCACAGCCTACATTGTTGGATTAAAACTGCCTGTGACATTTGCTTGTAGATTCAATAACTGAAAATGTATGTTTGAATGAAGGCCTTTAACAATGCAACTGTACCCCCTTCAAATCAAGCAACTTTCCCTTACAGCTTAACAACTTTTATATTCAAAGCAAGTTGTTTCGGTGTGACTGGATTGATGTAAACAGATGTATAAAAAGAGATAAATTCGGGTTAACAATGGTGAATTTCTCTCGATTAATTCACACGGGTCAACGTTTGATGGATGAACCATATGTATTTCTTCTCAAGTTAAATAAGTAATTTATTGTCACGATCCAATGGATGACGGTTGGTATGTTGTGCTTCGAAATACTCCCAAAGACTTGATAGACATCGGGGATGGAAGTAGAGATGACATTGAAACAAGATTAGAATGTTTACGTCTACTACCACAAAACTTAGATGAAACTATCACTAATACAACACAATTTCAATGGGTTCGGGAGGACGTTGATGAAGATATTTATGACAACTGACATTACATAAGACTGTTGTACGATTTTATATCTTTATTTATTTATTTATAATGTTATAACTTTTAACATGTTGTCTTTCAATATTCATTAATTAATTTGTTTTTTTATTACTCATGTTTGTTTATTACATATCATGCCGAGGAGAAAAATAACTGATTTACGGGTTGTTCGAGCTTCTCAAGACCATGAAGAAAGAAATAGCGAGGAATCGAATGCACCTGAGCCTTCCGAAGTTCCTGAAACTGTTGAAGAAGAAATACAAATTCACGGTAATCTTTGAAACTTTATTTATTACTTTGTTCATTTTCAAAATTGACATTTAATAATTTCTTATATAGTTGAAAATGTTGGAATGCGCAAGACTCGAGGACGTACAACTTTGAAGGAATTATACTAACTTCCTCATGATCATCGTGTCAAAGTTTCAAGAAACGATGTTGGTTAACCTATTGGCCCAGAAGCACGTCTTCTAGCAGGTTACTTAGGCATAGTTGGACGTAATGTGAATCTGTTACCGATCAATTATGAGTCATTGCGCGAAATGCCTAATAGTAACAAAAATCAAGCGTTGGATTTTGTTAAGGTAATAATGTCATTATAATAGATACTCTATAGAAATTCAATATTAATTTATACTTACGACACACACTTATTTGTTGTATAGGAGAAATTTTCTGTAGAGGTCTCTGACGATTATGTGAAGCAAGCGTTAGGGAAGAGATGAATGGACCACAAGAGCTCCTTAAAGAAGAAATACTTCAAGAATGATCTCAGCCTTGAAGAGAAGTTGCAAACATCCCCACCAGGAATGCTCAGGTACCAATGGGAAGATGCAGTCAGATTTTGGAGTTCACAAAAAGGACATGTATGATGTATTTTTCAGAAATAATTATAACGAAATTTAAATCATCATTAAAAGTGGTTGTTTGACATTGTAGGACCGAGTGCATGTTGGTGTTGCTTGCAGGTAACAACAAAAGTTTACGCACACGGCTGGATCGAAGAGCTTTGCTTGTATAGCTCATGAGGATGTATTATAGATTATTGAAATAGTTTTGTGTATTCCATGTACATACTAACTCATACTAATTATATTATGGTATAATGTAGGAAAATACATCCAGTTCTAAAGTTGATCGAATCCAACTCTTCGACATGACATATACGAAGAATAATGGCACTCCTATGACTGCTGACGCTGCAGAAATTATGGTAGGTTTATTGGGTAGATGTTTTAAATTTACTTGACTTTATTTATATTTGTACCATGACATTTTTTATTTCAAATAATTATTCACTTTATTATTAGGAAAAATTGAGGGAGAAAAGGGCGCAGTATCATGCTGCTACTGCTTCGAGTCAAGGTATTGTTAATGATGATGACATTGAAAACCAAGCTATTAATGACGTTTTGGGTCCTGAAAGATATGGTTGGGTGCGCTGTCAAGGATCATTCGTTACTCCCACCAAATATTTTGGATCCAGTTCATCACAGTACAGGTCATCACAGTCTCGATCTTCCCAATTAGAAGTTGGTCGTTTAAAAGAAAAGTTGGCTGAGATGGATCAACAAATGGCTAACTTGAAAGCGGAAAATGAAGCAAGGGAAGCACAGAGAGAAACAGCGGCAACATAGAGAGAAGCAACATATCAGTAGAGATGTGAAGAATTTGAAAAATGACTCAATGGTATGATGTTGATGATACAGAAAATGCAACCTCAAAATCCACCATCGTAGTCTCATTTATGTTATGAGCATTCTGTTAATGTTACTGAACCGTGTTTAACTGAACTTATATTACGTTAATGAAAACTTTTATTTATTATATTGGATTTGATGTTGCTTGTTATGGATATAGAGATCGATGTTCTTGTTGTTTTGTTTGTTGGATAATGGAACAGGTTGAAAAACTAGATTTGGGGTAATCAAACATAATTTTTAGAACCGTTAAATTATGTGTTATTTAGCGGCGTTTATAACAAAAAACGTTGTAATATACCATACATTTAGCGCCGTTTCTATCCTAAAAACGCCGCTATATAAGGGACCTTTAGCGGCGTTTATATGAAAAGCACCAAGAAATCTCAACATCTATTGCGGCATTTTTGATAAAAACGCCGCTAAATCTCAACACCTACTGCGGCGTTTGTGGTAAAACGTCGCTAAACATTAACACCTACTGCGACGTTTGTGGGAAAAACGCCGCTAAACATCAACACCTACTGCGGCGTTTGTGGGAAAAACGACGCTAAACGTCAACACCTACTGCGTCGTTTGTGGAAAAATGCCGCTAAACATCAACACCTACTGCGGCGTTTGTCTAACAAACGCCGCTAAATATCAACACCTATTGCGGCGTTTGTTGATTAAGCGCCGCTATATATCGTCACCTATTGCGGCGTTTTTTGTTAACAAACGCCGCGAACTTTAGCGGCGCTTAAAAACGCCGCTATACGTAAAAAAAACGTCGCAAAAAGCCAGTTTTGCTGTAGTGAAAGAGATGTACAACACAAAGTTTCCTGATCTCCCTCCAGTTGTCATCACACGGTGAAAAGGCCACGTCTAAGGCGTAGTAAGATAATCTACGGGTACCACGTTGATCAGGCCTGCTGCAAAAGTTGAGGTCATGGGTTTTCATAACCTCTTTAGCCAATTTTGCAGAAGAAACTACAACAGTCGGATTGCACCCGAATTGTAAGTACGAGAGAGGACCATAATTTTGAGAGAGTTTCCAAAGGAAAATATGAGGGGATGAGTTATCAAACAATTGCATGTGTAAGTGACCAATCAAAGGAAGACCAGGCGGGATAGGGGAAGATTGCCATTGTTGCCATAATGTTTTAAGAGAATCAAGAGAAGAAGGGGAGAGGTAGAAGAAAGATGAGAAACAGTAGTAATACAATTCTAATATTCTGCTGATCAGTGTGTGTTGAAAGTGCAGAGGAATCCTCCCTCATATATAAACTAATAATGAGAGAGTAGCTGTAGCTCTCTAATAAGGTCAACAATGAAGCTGCCAGTCAAGTCCAGTAGCTGTAGGCTGTAGTTCTCTATTCCATTGATGACTTACCTCCCTCAGTGAGACTGGAGCTTAGCTTACTTGTTTGAATATTTCACGAAACCCCGATGCAACCAAATATTAGTTAAAACCAATACCACATGCAGGCGTTTGATTTATGGAGTTTCACTGATGATAAAGATAACGTAACCAGACGAAAAACATTTCCATAATAACATCACTATCTTGTTCTGGAATGAAAGGGATCAGAATAATTCTTCTTGCGTGGCTGAATTTACTGAAATTGGTTTATATATATTTAAATAATATTTATAAATATATTATATAAAATGGATGGTGAAATAAACATATTGAGGATAATATAAGTCTTGAGATCTATGTAGATGGTGAAAATATAATTATTTTAGTTTTGCCGGTTGTGGGGTGAGAATGATTTCAAATTTTGGACCCATAGCATATTAGGAGAAATGATTCCGTGGACCCTTCTCACCATGTTATCTACTGTCACTTCTTAAATTAAAAAAAAATCATCTCATTAATTTTTTCCCATATCACTTATACATTAATATTATATTTCCCAAATCATCATCTTTTATGATCGATAATACACTAAAACTAAAAGCAACTAGGGTTTATTTTTATTCTTAATCGCAGTCCATTCTCTTGTCTAATAATTTCTCCAGCAGAATAAATAAAAATAGACCCTTCTTGTTTATAAGATAAATAATGGGTAAAATGACTGTAAATTGATTCCGATATCAAGACCCAGAAAGGCGGTACAAATTAAAAGTAAATTTACAGGACCCTTGATAAACTAAATCTCAAACAATACCTTTGAATAACAAAAATTAAAAAAACTCCACAATTAATAAGAGTGTTCTCAAACAAAACCTTTAAATAACAAAAATTAATAAAATTCTACGGTTAATATGAGTGTTCGTCGATTCATTCCCCTTCTCCATATTTATTATTTTCATTACTTTTATTATTTTTGCATATAATAATCACACAACAGAAAAGATAAAATCAATTTAGCCACTAACAATTCTTTTATGATGCTAAGATGAAATCCAAATGCCCCTTCTTGGTGGCTTATTTCTTCGAACTACCTTGCTGTGGGATGCTTTCCCTGCCTCATTAGAATCCAACCACTTTTTGGACAAATAAATCGCTATAACTTTACAATAACGAAAGACTTTGATTAAAGATTTAATATATATTATTAGTGAAGACAATGAGATGCCATTAAAAATAAAAATAAACCCTAGTTGTTTTTAGTTTTAGTGTATTATTGGAGAAGATGATGATTTGGAAAATATAATACTAATGTATAAGTGACATGGAAAAAATTTAATGAGGTGGATTTTTTTCATTAATAAGGACCATAGATAACATGATGGGAAGTCTATAGAATAATTTTTCGGGGATATTAGAGTACCATTCTATCCAATTGACATCTCTAATCAAAAATTGAAATTAAACATTAAAACTAAATACAATTAGTAATAAAATATAGGTTATGATATAATTAGTAAATCGTTAATTTAAAAATTAGACGTTGACCGTTTAATTTATTTAATTTTAAAACAAAAAATTAATGAAATACGTAAATAAAAAAGTCATGACACCCTTGTTATTGCTATATTAATGATAAATTATACAAAAATATAAGTAAAACAATAGTAAATCATGATACCGTTTTAATGTTGTCATTTTACAAGGAACAACATACCGTTACGTAAGTCTAATCCTTTAATAAGCTTTGTACAAACATGGATGAAACTCCCATATGTTTCTGGGACAAATTAACCCTAAGCCCTAAACTAAATAGTCATTATACGAAGAAAGGTCACATACGAGTCATTGTAAGATAATCTACAGGTACCACGTTGATCAGGCCTGCAGCAGCAGCAGCAGCAGCAGCAACAGTCGAGTTCATGTGTTTTCATGACTTCTTTAGACATTTTTGTAGAAGAAAGTACAAAGGTTCACTTACACCCGAATCACAGCACATGAGAGAACCATATTTTTGAGAGAGATCCAAGCAGATTCTAAAAGATACGAGGAACAGATTGAAAGAGGAAATTAGAGTTATAGAACACTGCTTGAAGGTTAACAAGAGGGAACCGCCAGTGTCCAACCCACCAAACAATCGTGGTGAGATGAAACATAGGGTTCAAAGAGAGACCCCAATTTTCGAGCCTTCAGAGTACGTATTCCATGGCTATCCACACTTGAGGAGTGAAGTTTACAGGGAGAATGAGAGGTTTAGGCACTTTAAAAGAGGGAGTTTAAAGGGAAGAAGAGGGGGTTATGATTCTCCAATCTTTGTGAATGAATCAGGAAAGGGAAGATTTAAGGGAGTTTTGAAGACCCAAATTTGTTAGTATATCGTTCATGAATCATAATACTCATTTTATTAATATATATTTGATATCTGATTTATTAAAGGACTAGTTTAAATGAATCAATAAAATTTGATATCTATATTGCTGCAGCAGTAAGTAGAAAGGTGACAATTTACCAAAATATGAATCACGTATGATTAAAACATGTCAATGAATTAAATTATACTATCAGCACATAGTGCGCCAACAATACTAGAGATAATATGATGATAATAATCTCGTTAAAAATCATGTTAATAGAAAAACTTTTGAAATGTAATCCACATCCACTGAACTGTGAAACTAATTCACATAAATATCATCGGTGACATATCATTCTATTTTTATTTTTTTAATATATAAATATCAATAATTATAATATTTTTCTACTCAAATAAGATAAGATAATTATTTATCATAACCAATGCAAAATTAAATACAAACGGAATCAGAGTTTATATCTAGTTCCACTTTAAATATAATCAGAGTTTATATTACATTTAAGGCAGCAAAAATCCCAGAGAAAAGAAAAGTGAGGAGACCCGATTAATCTTACCCAAGTTGCATTTAGTTTAGTGTATTTTGTAAAGCAACAATGATGTTTCTTCCTCTCTTTTTTGATGCTTACTTGAACATAGGATCAAATTGCCAAGAAAAGGGTGTGCAAATGCGACTATGCGTATGCACTCTTTTTCTATAACAAGGCCAAAATTAGACCAATTTGATGCAAAATTAAGGTTTCCTTACATTTCAAAGTGCATAATGATTAACTTTGCTGACTAAGGAAACTGCCATGTGAAAGATATAAAATTCCCCATTATTCACATGGTCTGGCTCTGCTCTCATCATTAAGTTGGCAACTTTCCGTACAACATGTAAATCATGATATTTGAGGCACCGTGAACACTCATCTTCCGTATACCTTTATATATACGAGCTACATATGTCACATCACTTTTAAAATAGTTTCCAATTTAAAAATCCGTACAATTTTGTTTCATTTTATAAACCATTATAATTTACTTATAATTAAAATATGCGTTAAACTTACATATACAAATAAAAAGAGATGTTCCACATTTCCCCGTTTTACAGTAGTTTAATTCAAAAGCTTTTCAGAGCGTTTTTACTAAACCTATTACATGACAACTAAAATATATCAAAAGTAGACATGTATGTCATACTATTATTGATGAGGCAACTCTGACTTGATGTCTGACGATCTCCTTACTCAGCTGATATTCAACATACGCGTGAAATAAACACCGTTAAGTATTACTTAGTGAGGCATACTTATCATAAGTAACTTATAAACATAAATATAGGGTAACAATTCTAATATCGAGCAACTCTTTACAATTAATTGTAAACCTTATAACTTTGCACCATTAGTGCTAATATGGTAATTTACCCACTTTCTATTCATGTTCATTTATTAGAATGCACAAGTAGTGCCTATATGGTAATTCATCATCTCATGATAAATTCTGTGGGTTGCACACATAGTGCCTGTACGGTTATTCATCAACTCATGATGAATCTTGTGGGTTGCACACATAGTGCATGTACGGTTATTCATCAACTCATGATGAATCATGTGGGTTTGCACACATAGTGCATGTACAGTTATTCATCAACTAATGATGAATCATGTGGATTTGCACGCATAGTACATGTACGGTTATTCATCAACTCATGATGAATCCCATGGATTTGCACACATAATGCATGTACGGTTATTCATCAACTCATGATGAATCTCGTGGGTTACACACATAGTGCATGTACTGTTATTCATCAACTCATGATGAATCCCGTGGGTTGCACACATAGTACCTGTACGGTTATTCATCAACTCATGATGAATCCCGTGGGTTGCACACATAGTACTGATATATCATTGCAATATATATTTTAACAACATATCTTTATAACTCTTAATGTACATAATAAATGCACTCACCTAGCTTGCCTCACTATCGTATCCAAAATGCAATGCTGATCACTCAGGTACCATTTGTTTTACTTAACTCGGGAACTTGATTTCGATCTTTGAGCTATGGAGGAGGATTATGCACGGGAAAGAAGAAGAAGGAAAGGAGTTGACCAAGTTAAATCCCCTTTTCCCCTCACTCTTTACTTTAATACCCTAAAAAAATAAATTTTAAATTCATTTAACTCCAATTAACCAAAATGTCCTTTTAATCCTCAATTACTACAATTTAGTTTAAACTATTCTTCCCATTCCATTCTCATCTTTTATCAATTAATCAAATAGATTCTCAAATCTTAAATCCTCTCAATAAAGTCCCTAATTCACTATTTGGGGCATTACACCGTGATAGTTTTTTTAATAGTTCATAAGATTGTATATGTTTTGTAATTTTCTTAATCTATTGATAATATGCATATATTTTACATGTGTCACTATTCGAACTCAGAATCTTTAGCGATATCAACATTTTCTTTTACCATTGAGACCGCTTGATAGGTTCATAGGGATTTTTTTGGTTTGTTTATATAAACCATTATTGCTTTGGTTTTTTAAAGTAACAATTTTTTTGTAATTGATATATTATATGATTGTAACAAATTATCTCATATGTTATTCAATTATTACTAAAATTATAAATGGGTCATTTAATTTTTAAAAAATTAAATAAATTATTCAAATAATTTATTGTCATAAATAATCAAGTAACTGAAACAATTGATTGTAACAATCAGATCATGTATCACTGCACTGGTAGTTATCTATCGTCATTTACGGTGGTCTATAAATCCTAAATTCTATCATAAAATTTACTTCAATTCATTGATTAGATCGTCAAAAATCTCTTTCAAAAGTCATAAAATCATCTCAAAATTATTGAATTTATTGAATATCAATCTATGTTATCCAACATTAAACTACCTTTGTCTCGAAAAATATTATTCCTCTCACAAATGACAAACTATTCACAATTTAGATTATTGTATAATCTCTTATCTTCAGAAAGCTCAAAACTTGAAATATTTTTTAATTTTTTTATTAATTGAGTGATTCATTTATGACTTTTTAAAATTTGATAATTTATTTGTAATCTTACTAATAATTTTGAATTATTTATGAAGCATTTTATCCAATAAGAATATCATTAAAAAGTATTTTGTAACTATCATTTTACTTTTAAAGATCCAGTGACTTATTTGTAATCATTATTTAATATAATGATAACTTATAATTATTTGAAATCAGGCGACTTCGGGTGCAATTTAACCTCTCTTTTTTCTCTTGCTGTGGTTGATGAAGCGGACCAACCCGCGGGTCTCCCGACACGTCACGTTATACTAAGTTGTTTCTCTGCTGACGTGGACACCTCTAAAGCAGTTCTGTGGGTCCAATATTTTCCTTGAACGCGGGACCCTTCAACCCCAATGCATTTGGGTTATGATTTCGGTAAAATTATTTAAACTATACGCGTTAGATTAATAAAATCAGTAAATATTTTATGAAATTTAAATCGGTAAATGGTAACAGTTTGGTTTAAATCAAACTTTAAAATAATTTGCTGTTATGATATCATATTTTAAAATTAAAATTAAAATTAAATTGAGTTGAATTAAATTAAATTTTATTATTTAATTAAGTTTGATTTATTAAAATTTAAAACTTAAAAATATTTTTATAATCTTTCAAAGTTTTTTTTTAATATTTAATTATAAATTTTATTTTAACATGCAAAAAAAGCTAAACCGAACTGAATGCATCTAATTAATAATAAATTAAAATTTAATAAAATTGATTTTTAATTTATTTGATTTACATTAATTTAATGAAAAAAATATTAGATATTAGTCATTGATTAAGAAAATACACTTGGATGTTTGGAGTCTGCTAGCTTTAGATGTGAGCTGGATCCACACTTCTATGACTGACCCACATTTGAGTTAAAAAAATAAAAGAATTTTCATAATTATTTATTTAAATATTAAAAAAAAAGGAGCTTGCATGAATCTCACCCAAAAAGAAAATTTTATGTAAATTATCTATTCTAATAATCCAGAATATTTCTCTTTTCCTTCAATTTTACCTTATCTCAAGCTGGGGTTTCTTGGATTTTCAACTCTGGGTCTCGAGTATCTATTCTTTTGTTTTGATGCTTGACGAGTTAGTTCAAGTTTAAGCATGTGAAACCCAGCATCTTCCTGGAAAATTTCCCCTTGTTCTCTGGTTTCGGATTGGGTTTTCAAGTGGTGGAAAAGGATCCATGGCTACTGCTAGCTCAAGTACTGCTTGGAAAGTAGTAGACTCAGTTCCAGATCAGTTTCCTGCTGGTCTCCGTGTGCTTGTTGTTGATGATGATCCGACATGTCTCATAATCTTGGAGAAGATGCTAAGAACTTGTTCGTATGAAGGTAAAATCACAATTTTCTTTCTTGGGTTTTCTTTATTTCTTCGTTTTGATCACTAATTTCCGTGTTTAAGATACTAATTTTCTGTTTCCGGTATGGGTTTCCAATGACATATCTATTACATAAATTGTCGATGATCATTTCTTGGATTTGGGAAAGTAATTTTTTTTGTAACTTAGTTGAGATAGCGTATTTTCTGCAAATTGCTTGAAGTATTTATCCGCTTTAAAGGCCTGCTTTGTGCATATAAACATAGGGAGTTGCAGTTCCTTTATTCCTTCTGGATTTGCGGATTTGCTTTGTTTGGAGCTAAGAGGTTGATATTCATACAATTTGACGGATGATTGGTTTGATTTATATTTTTATTTCAGTTACGAAATGCAATCGAGCCGAGACTGCATTGTCTATCCTACGTGAGAACAAAAACGGATTTGATATCGTTCTCAGCGATGTTCATATGCCGGACATGGACGGATTCAAACTTCTTGATATTGGTTTGGAGATGGATCTCCCTGTCATCATAAGCACTCTTATCATATATGTTTGACATGGATTTAGTCACCATGGATTGACCATTTCATCTGGTTTGGAGTATGTTCCAGCCTCATATTCCGACTTGTATTTTCTGCAGTGATGTCGGCAGATGATGGAAAACATGTCGTTATGAAGGGTGTTACACACGGTGCCTGTGATTACCTAATCAAACCGGTTCGTATCGAGGCGCTGAAGAACATATGGCAGCATGTCATTCGGAAGAGGAAGAACGGGTGGAAGGACTTGGAGCAATCGGGAAGTGTAGAAGAAGGAGATCGGCAGCAAAAACAATCTGAAGAGACGGATTACTCTTCCTCAGCTAATGAAGGAAATTGGAAAAGCTCGAAAAGGAGGAAGGATGATGAAGATGAAACCGAGGATAGAGATGATACATCCACACTAAAGAAGCCGAGGGTTGTCTGGTCGGTTGAGCTTCATCAACAGTTTGTTGCAGCAGTTAATCAATCAGGCATTGACAGTACGAGTCTTTACCCATTTTTTTCATTTTGCTGATGTATACTTGCTAAATGTGCATCTTCATCATAATAGCATGCATCGATAATACATATTCAATTATCAATGTCATATTACGTTGTTTATATAAACTCAAGATAACTGATATGTTTTGAACTAACTTCAACCACAATTATTTGCCTGTTGATGATGTTTTGGTGTTTTTCATACCTCTCCATGGCATTTGATCTTCTTCTTCAGAGGCTGTCCCAAAGAAAATTTTGGAGTTGATGAATGTTCCTGGCCTTACCAGAGAAAATGTTGCCAGCCATCTTCAGGTACGGTACATGTTAACTAAATATGCAAACTTTTTACTTGACTATATTTATACCACATTTGCATATAAATAATTCTTGGAAATCGGAATTTTTCTTTGGTTCTTTGATGATAATGGCTTCATTATTTTGTGATCAGAAATATCGCTTGTATCTTAGAAGGCTGAGTGGGGTATCGCAGCACCGAGTAATCTGAATAATTCTTTATGAACCCTCAAGAAGAAACTTTCGGTCTGCTATCTTCGGTCAATGGGCTTGATCTTCAAGCTCTTGCTGCCGGTGGTCAACTTCCTGTACAATGTCTCGCCACACTCCAAGCATCCGCGCTTGGTCGTTCACTGCTAATCGAGCATACCTATGCCCCTTGTTGATCAAAGAACATTTTTAGCTTCGAAAATCCGAAGTTAAGATTTGGAGAAGGGCAGCAACAACTTATGAATAATAATAAGCATATAAATTTACTTCATGGAATTCCGACGACTATGGAGCCGAAGCAGCTTGCCACTTCACAATCAATAGGAAACATAAATATGCAAGTCGCTTCACATGGTGTGCAAAGTAGCCAAAATAACTCGGCATTGATCAATATGCAAGTTGCTTCTCATGGCGTGCAAAGTAACCAAAATAACTCGGCATTGATGCAGATGGGTCAGCCACAGATTACTCATGCTCCCAGGCTTCCGTTGTCAGTGGGGCAGCCTATAATATCAAATGGAATTTCTGCCAATGTCTCTACACAAAATGGTATTCGAGAAAATATCCGAGCCCCTGGTAATAATCCAGTTTTGCAGACCTCTTCGATGTTGAACTTCCCCATGAATCATGCTTCAGAACTACCTGGTAATATTTTCCCTCTTGGAAGTACACAAGGGATGTCTAGTCGCACGTCCAAAGGGACTTTTCAGGAAGGCTTTAACTCGGAAATTAAAGGATCAGTCGGGTTAATGCCAAGTTATGATATATTGATGACTTGAATCACATAAACCCGAAAACTGGGAGCTACAGAATGTAGGAGTGACATTCGATGACTGTCAGCATTCAAACTCTCTTCAAGGCAACCTTGATCTTTCGCAATCAATTTTAGTGCAACAAGGATTTTCTTCTGGCCAAATGAACGGACAAAACAGGAGTGCTGCCGTTGTAAGCAAGGTGATGTTCTCAGCAGGAGATAGTACAGAGTCAGGGAATCCACTAAAAGTTAATCAGCATCTCAATTCCTTTCCCAGTGACAATACAATTCGGGTCAAGACCGAGAGTGTTGCAGATGTAAACCCTGACAATCTATTCATTGATCACTTCGAACAAGCGGATCTCATGAGTGCTCTTCTGAAACAGGTTAATTCTTTTTATTCTCTTTTATTTACGTATGAATGGGCAGGGTTTCAAGTCGCGGTCGCGTTTTTGGTTATTTCGGATTTACCGTGATTGCGGCCGTCGCGGGTAACTCGGACGGCGGCGAAACCGCTATATCGCGTCGCGGACCATTTTTTAAAACCCTGCGGATGGGGATACACTTACATTTAAAATTCAATTTTCCGGCAGCAACAAGGCATTGCACCAGCTGAAAATGAGCTTGACTTCGATGGGTATTCCCTGGATAATATTCCAGTGTAGATAATGTCTTATGCAATCAATCATTAGGACCTTAAGTTCTGTTTCTTCAAGAAACTGGATTTGCTTTGTTCTCGAGAACCGCAACTTCCTTACAATTATCGTATGCTGCCAGTCTCTTTTCAATATAGGAGGATCAGATGAACGGGATAATAATCAGTACGGACGAGTGGGCCATTGCAAGATAGCTGCAGGGCAAGTAATATCCTACTCGTGCATGATACACAGGATTCCGTTCGATCCTTTTTTCTGTAGCAGAATCTGGCATGACGAACTAACTTTAGGGTGATTTTCGATGATGTCCAGCAGCATTCCAAGTTGTGGAGGATTGTTTGTAAGCACCAGCAAGGCCATTGGAGGCTTTTCTAACTCATAATCAGAAGATCTTTGCTTTTCACTTGTGTATTTTGGAACTGATTTGTGATGTGAATATTCCATTTTGATTGCTCTCGACATAAGTCTGGGCATTGAATCGTGGCAAAATTTTCATGGGATCCTCATTTATATTTAAATTTGTTTTTTTTTGGAAATTAGACCATTTGATTGCTGAAGACGTAAGTTTCTGGTTGATTTGTGATCGTTCCTTTAGAGTTACCAAATTTATTTAATTAGATCTTTAAGCTAGTAACAAATAAGATTAGTATTTATATTAGCGTTCAAATTCAGTTACATATACTTGAATTTGAATTGGTACATTTCAACACTAACTAAAATTATTTTAAAAATTAAAATAAAATTTCGTTTACCTTTTAAAATATATTTTTTATCAAATTGATTCCTAAATCTTTTTCTAAAACATTAATGAGAATAGGATAAATTTTTTAACATTATTAGAATAGAATTTAACTTTGATCTGATTGGATTTTTATATTGTACTCGAATTTGACTTTGATCTGATTCAAATCCTACCAAAAGTATATGGTCTTTACGCTGTTTGGCGCCAAAGAAAATTCTCGATTTCCCTTGAAACTTCATTTTCATTTCCTCTATTATGTTTCTTTTCATCCTTATCCTGATTCAACAACCTTTTCTGTAGGGAATTTACCTTTCTCTTTGGGTCAAGTTTATACAACCCACACGTTCAATAAGACAAAACAAATCCAATAAAAAATTGGAGAAATCAGATCCCGGAAACATAAATTACTGCTGAAATTAGATTAGGCAAAGCAGATCATTCAAATTTTCTTGATTTTTTCTCACAGTACAATTAGTTTAACACTTGGCACTAAAGAATAGAGCAAAAATCACTTAATAATGGTTAGACGCCCGAATATTAAACATAAACAGAACCATAAGAGAGAGCCATTAAAAGAAGAGCAGCTTGTTCTTCTTCACCCAACTTTCTCCTTTGATTCTCAAGCGTTGATGTTTTCATCAGAGCTTCTCTTCCCAATGATATCAATCTTGCTTCAGATTATCCCCAAAATTTCTAGGTTGTTTGATGATTTCTTTGATTTCTTCTCTTCCCCTTTCTTTAGTCCTATGATTGATCTCCTCTTTTCCTGCTACGGATCCCACAAGCATTGCCAATGACTGCAGAAATTCAAATTAAAGTGTAAGAAATAAAAATCAAAGATTAAAGATCAAATAAGTGTTGAAATGGAAAATGATTAACACCTTGGGACCAGCTGGGCCGCCTCTCCAAAGAGGGGTTTTAGAAGTGCCGCAATCAGCGCAGGTTTTCTTGATTTGTTCGTTGAAAACGCTTTGAGTTTGAGCTCCCTTTGGTGAAATCGTTTCTTGATGTTCATAACTTTGATCTTCAGAATCTGATCCCTGCAGCAAAAATAAGCGAATCAACTAAAGGAAATGGAAAGTTGAGCTTAATGATCAAGTGAAGAACATTGATGATCACTAACTTTTTCACTTGGATCCAGCATTTTTTTTGTTAGTTTTTGTTGAAGATCTGGAACCAACCCAGTTGTAACACACACAAACCTCAAATGGCAGTGAAGTTTCAAGTGAAACGGATCAAAATATGGAAAATGATCCCAAAAAACAAATAAGTGTAAATGAAGAGGAGATTTTGGTGGGTGGCTTTGTTTTGTGTTGATCAGAGAGACTGACAATTTTCTCTGGAGAAAAAGTGAAGAAAGAGAAGGAAAATTTTCAAGTGGCGGTAAACTAATCAAACCGACATAAAACACCGCACGCAGGTGGATCCAGAAAAGTATTTATAAACGGGACGCGAAACCCTAGTTCATGGGCTGTGAAATGACAGAAACACCATTGATGGAGATAGTTTTATTACATTTTTTGCCACCCGCCAAATTCTACAAAAATAAGAGCTTTCATTGAATGAACCCCAAAAAAGGCGCCAACGTATTGTTTGTTTGTCTGTTTTATCCTGTTTGATTTACATCCAAATTTTTAAAATTTCTCCACTATTATTTGTTTTCTCGGAAAATTTTAAGATATGTTTACGTGTTCCAACCAATTTTTCCCATCTTTGCCTGCCACTGCCTCAATTTTATATATTTATTTATTAATTTAAAAAATCGATTCCAAGTGATATCGGTAGTGAAAATATTATTATTCTTTTTTTAATGTTTTGAATTCGAGTATTATGAATATTATGAATGTAAACGATCAATATTAAATTATTGAAAATTATCTTTAAATAAATATTATATTATATTTATTCCAAAAATATACTTATATATTCACATTAGATGATGTGATGTGTTAATATTTTAGTTACCTTCTAACTATATGTGATAAAAGATTGAGTGACCTTTGTACCTTGTCTCCCATATTTCTCTAATTAATTTAAATATTTATATTTATTTAAATTAAATTTATATAAAATAAAAATATTTGCTTATTCAAACCGGATAAAAAAGTACTGGCCATCTACCCAATCCATATATAAAGCAGAACAATGCAATAAATTAAATTGCTGAAAAAAGGTCGACATTGAAGGTCAATTCAGAAAATTTCCAAATTCAAAGGACTAATTTTAGACAGTTAATTATAATAATAGAAACGAAACTACACGAAATCACCAAATATTACAGCTTTACAGTCCCATAAAACTAAAAATATTACATTTCAAGGACCTGTACTATATAATTATGTAATATGTATATGCCGAAGCACTATTAGCTTGAAAATTTCTTCTATGGTTTATGGCCTATCTCTCTAAGGTGGCGTTTGGTTGGATGGAATTCCTTGGAATTAGTGGGAATTAGAATCTAATTCTATCACTTTCTCATGTTTGGTTCAAGTTTTTAAAGGGAATTTGAATCCCTGATGGAATTCAATTCCATCAAATGAGGGAAAGTGAATTCCATCAAAAAAATGGATAGAATTCAATTTGAAATTTGATCATACTACCATCATCAATCATTTGGTAACTTATTCATATATTGAATAAAAATATTTTTTTATTATTTCGGGTCGGGTTTCTAATTCATATATTCGGGTCGGGTCGGGTCGGGTCAAACTTTATTTTGGCCGGGTTGGATCGGGTTTTTTTAAGTGTGATATTCGGGTCGGGTTTGGGTTTAGGGTGAAAAAAACTGGACCGACCCGAAAATATATATAATTTGGGTCGGATTAAGTCACTGTTTTTATTAAATAAAAATAATTTTTTTTATTATTTTGGGTCGGGTCGGGTCGGATTTATAATTCATATATTCGGGTCGGGTTGGATGAAACTTTATTTTGTTCGGGTCGGGTCGGGTTTTTTAAGTGTGATATTCGGGTCGAGTCGGGTCGGGTTTTTTTAAGTGTGATATTCGGGTCAGGTCGGGTCGGGTTTAGGGTGAAAAAAACCTGACCGACCCAAAAAAAATATATAATTTTACCTTATATATTTATGAATAATTATAATAATACCCCTCTATATATAATTTTTTTCAATTAAGTCAATGTTTTTATTGAATAAAAATAAATTTTTTATTATTTTGAGTCGTGTCTGGTCGAATTTCTAATTCATATATTGAATAAAAATAGTTTTTGGTATATTTTTTTGTAACTAATTAACATACTCCGATTTGAATGTATTAAAATATTGCTCTATCTTTTGGTAACTTATTAACATATTTTAATTGCATTGATTTTAATTTATAATGTTTATTAGCATGATTTTTAAAATTTATTGAAATGAATAATCAATCAATAAAATGAAAATTTAATATTTTTTTAATTTTTATAATATATTATTACATGTAAGTTGTAAAATAAACTAAAATAAATCAAAAAAATATAAAAAGGACAATTATGTCATTTTACATTACTGAAATCAAATTATCTAACATGTCTGCGAACCAAACAGAATATGAAATTAGATTCTAATTTCATTTCCTGCCAACCAAACATAATATGGAATTGGATTTCAATTCCTACAGATTCTAATTCATTCACATATTTATAAACATTCAAACGAATCAAACGTCACCTAAACTGTATCAATTTTTTAAAAATGGCGGATTCTGCGAGAGATATGGAGGGCGTCAAGGCGTCGAACCAGCCGTCCGGTGGAGAACAGATGCTCGAAACGAAAGGCAATGATATCAACAGCAGTTCATCGAATCAACCATCACCGTCCGCGTCATCGTTTGATGGCGGTGCACTTCCGGATCACGATCCGCCGCCGACAGAGAACGGTTTGACAGTGGGAACAGTTAGCAAGGAGGAGATCGACAAATATAAGATTTATAGGTACAATAAACCCAAGCTGAAATTGGGCGTAGGCAACGCCGTATGGTGAAATATAGCTCTTATACCATCGAAAGCAAACTGAAATCGTCGTTGATGAATTGGCTTCGTTGGTCGAAAGAAAATTAACGGGGAAGAAGGGATTTTCTTTCTATAAAATATTTATTTTGTTGATGGGAAGTGTCTGTGAATGTGATGGATTCAAGGTTCATGTGTTTCTAATGCTCGGGTTCATTTGGCATTTTTGTTCATGCTTTTAATGAGAAAAAAATTCTCAGAAGCAGGCGTCGGATTGAAACTATTGTTATTTAGAATTTAGATTGTAGTAATACAAATACGATAATAATAAAGGTAGAACAATAGTAAAATAGATAATATTAAGATTTATATGAAAAATTTATTCCCAAAAACCACGAGTTTTCAAACCTCAACTTTCTTCTCAGTTGCAATACTAAACTTTGAAATGCTCGAAAGATTCACACTTTGCAAAGAGGTACCTCCTCAATAGTGAAGACGAGCATTGGTCCACCAATTCTTCACACCCTTTGACGCTTAATTCAAGCAGTGTTGGAAAACTTAAAATTGAAACCATCAATCTCTTGCGCTCTTCGATTTCATGTCTCTGCAAGGATTGAAGATGGATTGACAAGCTTCCCAACAATTGAGGACATTGTCTGATCGAAAGCTTACCAAGGCTGGGAAACTTGGACACTTGCTCATCACCTCACAAGCGTCCCTCTCCGTCCGGTTTGGTAGACTCTCAAAAGAAAAAGTCTCTAAAGATGCAATGCAATTCATTGATTTTCTCCGAACAGCTTCCATACCAACCTTGCGCACCTCATCCAAACCACCATTGAGAGATCTTTTAACGATGGCAACCTTCCAATCGGTGGTAATGATTTGCAGTTTTTACAGGCAGCAAAGATGACAAGTTCCTAAACGAATAATATGTTATCCAAGTGGAAATTTTTGCCCCACCAAAATTGTTATTATTACACCCAATGTTGTACCAAAAGCTAAGATTACATTCAATATTACATCGTGTCCGTCATGTTTCCCAACTAACTTTGTATTCTTGTAATGAAATCAAGATTATGCCCCATAATCTTAGATAACGCAGACTAAATATGCTTAAAAGTGGTCACTTTCGATAAAAAAAAAGAGAATAAGAATAATTTATGATCTTTTGATTAAAAAATCATAAACGACAACAGAAACAATAGTAAAACAGGGCGATGGTCCAACCTAATTGCAAATTAAACATTTTCAGTTTATCACATTCAACCATCGTATTAACTTGAACCATATTTTTTGTATCAAACAAAATATTTTACCAATTTGAAATCTTAGGATTTTTTTTTGGGGAAAATATTAATGTGTCCATGTTAGTAGGATGACAATGTGTCGAAATTTTTGTCGACTCATCCTGATCTGATCCAAATATAAAAAAATATTTCAAAAAATTAGGGATAAATTGAAAAAATATAAAGATGTGGTATTATAGTATTTATGTTTTAAATATAGAACTTATACTACTATCTTAGGTTGGGCGAATATCTTTCACTTTAAATTTGATATGACCTCACCATTTACAAAATTTTAAGTCGGCTCAATCTAATTCAATTTTTTAAGTCGTTCATGTCAGATCAATTGAATTAAAACACACTAGATTCTGGCCAATTATCATTCGTACATGTCAGTACTTTCTTAACATTGATAAAGATAATAATGAAAGCGAATTAAAGATTCAATGACCAAAATATAAATTCTCTAAACATTTAGAGACTTCCAGTATAGTTTACCCTATATTAAATTACTAATATAGTCTCTTCCCCGTCCCGCCCTTATTAAAATGAAAGAATAAAGCCACCGACGCTCGAAAACCTCCTCAAGTTCCCCACCGAGACTTGCAACACTCAAAGATCCCGCTACTAAAAGAACCCAAATATTCTATGCCTTTTCTAAATCTCCCGGAAAAACAAATATTAATCGGAAAAGATTAGTACCATGAGTTTTTGCCGCGATGGTCAGCTCTCACAGCCCTTTAATCTTTATGCAGTCATTCTTTTCTTGCATTTTTCATCCCTTTTAGTTTTTTTTTTATTTTCATTCATTTACCATTCCATCCCTCGATTTTCTTGCCGCGCTTAAAGTTTTGAATTTATTATTTGGTTGATAAAGCAACAACATCCTCTACCCGAGGAAGACAGGGACCAAGATTCTCCTCTACGCTTGCCGCAATTGCGATCACCAGGTCTTTTTTACTTTATTTTATTATTTTTGTGGATGAAAATTCCTCTTTTGTGTGTGTGTGTGTGTGTGTGGATTGAATGCGTATGAAGAATTAGAACTAAGATTAGGTTGTCTTGTTTTCCCCCCCTTTTTCATTTAGGGTATAATACACTTTTTGATTCCATGTTAAGCCCACATTAATCCCTAACTCATTCCATTCCGTTTTACAGTTTCTCTCTAAATTTTCCAATTTAGAAGATGAATTCTTTTGTTTTTGTGAATTATGACTCGAATACCAGAAGTTAAAAGTTTTAAATTGGGATTGTTGTGTATTTATGTAGGAGGTTGCTGAAAACAACTGTGTGTATAGAAATGAAGTGCATCACTCTGCTGGTGAACGCACTCAAGTATTGCAGGATGTGGCTGCTGATCCAACTCTTCCTAGGACTAAAGCCATTATTTGCGCCAATTGTAAACACGGAGAGGCTGTGTTCTTCCAGGTAAACTTCCTACGTACTTAAGTTTTTTGTTTATGGATACATGTTACCGGAGAAATCCTTATCAGGGTTTCAAATCGCGGTCGCGTCGCGTTTTCGGTTATTTTGGATTTACCGTGATTGCGACCGTCGCGGGCGCTATTGTGGCCGTCGCTGGTAACTCGGACGCGGCGAAACCGCTATATCGTGGTCGCGGACCTTTTTTAAAATCCTGATCCTTATTATAAGGAAAAAATGTGATTCATTACTTGAGGATTCTCTGTGTTTTAGAAATTAAAGGAAAGAATTTACTGAAAAGTTTGATAGGTATTAAACTCAAGATGGTGTGCATTGTATCAGATTCTCATATTGTTGCATCTTCTTTTAAGATTTTTCAATTTTAGCGTTGAACTTTATTGTGGTTATCATTTTATCGAAAATGTAAAAGCTGTGGGTGATATCTACAATTAATACTCAGTAGGATATCTGTATTTTTCCCTTTTTCTTCTACTTTTATGGCCTATTTTTCTCATTGTTTTCCTCCGTCTAGCTCAAGGGTGATCTATATATAATGAGAATCTATTTTGCTTAAACTCTTCTTCGTTTTCCCTAAAGCATCTGTCTGTAAGACATTCGAATATGTGTATGGTGATAATATTCATCCAAATATATGAAGAAAAATACTTAGAAAAAAATCGAGTATACCCTTATCTAGAACCACTCCCCACTCTGGGTAAACATAGATGAGATTAGTGGCACGGGCCTTTTATCTAGAATGTATTAATGCATGATGACTTGATGAGTGGTGATTATTTTCTTCTAATGCAACATTTTTTTTCAGGCAACTGCTAGAGGGGAGGAAGGTATGACACTGTTTTTTGTCTGCTGTAATCCAAACTGTGGACATCGGTGGAGAGATTGAGATGTGGTTGCTCTCATAAGTTGATGATCAGAGCTGCTCAATGTAATCTTTCTTTTGACAAACTACTTTTACTAAGACTTCTGTGTTAATTGTTTAAGGAGTCTTTGTGTCACTCCTTGCTCAACTGACCTTGTAAAAGATTTCAAAATCTCTGGTTCTCCTCACAATTTCATCTTTATTTCCATTTCTATATACATAATGAGCTCTAGTTATGATCTTATGTACTGAATTTCCCACTTGCTGAAGCTCATTATATCATGTGAACTTGAATTCATTCAGGTAGAGTAAAACTTTCCACTTTTAGCCTATTGAATCTTATCTTATGGTTAATATTCCTTTTCTGCTCATCTCAGTTCTCTAATGTTATATTACTCTGATTCTGAAAGAGTATAATATGCTATCCGTCAGACATCGGTTTGTTGTTTTTTTTAATATATTTTCCTGAATATTTGGAAGATTATCTTCATATCCATATCCATATATGATACAATATAAATGCTGATATCACATACAGTTACTTCATGAAGAGTCGGATTGATTGTCCGTGAGAAGAACAAAGCTCGCAGTCTCCTCAACAATGGCGATCATTGCTGTATGTCTAAATTTTCCTCCAACTGAAGGCAAAACTCAAGTTCCACGATCCGACACACTTTTTAGCTGTCTCAGCAAATTTCCCCGGACACCATGGATTAACCTTTTCCCTTGAGGATCAATGATTTCATCAACATTTCCCTATCTAATACAAAGCAAAGCCCAACCAATCAAGCTTGTTCCCTACATAAGTTACGTTTCAATGGCGGCCCGCTGCACAACACTTTCAGATATCCAACCAAGCGATTATTTATAATAATCGATTAATTGAATCATCTATTTGTAATTTTTTGAAATTTAATAACTCATTTGTAATTTTAGTCATAATTGAGTGACCTGTGGGTGTATTTTACCAAAATACTTGGGCGAGTTGACCCAAAAGCAAAATAAAAATATCGTATAGTTATCCATTAACATGTTGCTCTTTTCCATCTTTGCCAGCTTCTCAGCCATGGCTTTGAGCTTCTACTGCAGTTCTGCAATTCCCCCTCAACACCATGGTCCGCTTTTATCTCCCTTACCTTACAGTTCGGTCATTTTTCATTTGTTCTTGGTTTGTTTTTAATAGTTTATTCTCTCTCTGTAGTGAATGTAACATTTGGAAGCAAAAACCCACTTCAGAACGTTAAAAACCTCATAAAATCAATAGGGATTACTTCAAAATCATGTTCCCCGCACTTATCTCTGCAGCAGGGAAACTGGGTCAAGCTCATATGTGGTGCTAGCTTTGAGGTACCCAAGATTCTAAAACCTACGGATATTCGTCTCACTGCTTTATTGAAACTTAATTTTCACCCTTTGTATTTCTTTTCCCAGGATGTAGTCGATATACGAACCTGTCCCTTGTTTATACTCTAGCTGGAGGTAAAGATTACAATTTACAAGTTAATTGTATTACCTTTTACTTGAGCATATACGTGAGCATGTTGTGTGAATTTTCTAGCTTTTTAGAGAAAAAAAGTTTAAATTTTGTTGATGTGTGACTATATATCTTTTCAGTTGATTGTATTGATTGTGCTGCGGATCCTCTGTATGAGTGCTGTAAATGAAGGCATTGAAGCAGCTAGGGAGATTGTGTCAGTTAGAAGACCTTGGGTGATGATAAGTGTTAATGACGATGATGATCTTCATTTCCGTAAAGCTGGTATATACATACTCCATTCAATTTCCTCAAGATTTGATGATCATTCCTTTTAATTGTGAAATTTGTTTATGCTTCTATAAAATCAGTTCCATGATTTTGTTGCACCCGGACTCTTTGTTTTCTTCGAAATATTTTGACATAAAAAACTGCCCAGCTCGACCCAAATAACATAAATCGGAGATGAACTCATTTAACAATGCAGCTAGCAAACTTGAATGATCCCAACCAAAAATAGCCAGACCCTGCATGATTTGAACCCGTAAGACATAAACTTTAAGATTTGAGTCCTTGAATGAAGAAGTTACTTCTGGATCAACCGACTTTAAGCACTTGTTGATGCGTATGATTTCTTAGTGCTTTCATTGGTCCTGATCTTAGTACTCTTTATCTTAGAATTGATCCAGAGAATTGTCCTTCTGACTGCCCTAGGCCTTGTGAAAAATGTTTGTCCTGCAAATGCATTTCCCAACCAAAAATAGCCAAGACCCTGCATGATTTGAACCCTTAAAGACATAAAACTTTAAGATTTGAGTCCTTGAATGAAGAAGTTACTTCTGGATCAACCGACTTTAAGCACTTGTTGAGTGCGTAGATTTCTTAGTGCTTTCATTGGTCCTGATCTTAGTACTCTTTATCTTAGAATTTGATCCAGAGAATTGTCCTTCTGACTGCCCTAGGCCTTGTGAAAATGTTTGTCCTGCAAATGCTATTTCCTTTGAGAGAGAAAATCTACAATGGAACTCTCTCTGGTACCAATCAAACGGCAAAACTAAGGTCTGTTTCTTTCATCCTCTTTGACTCATTTTTCAGTTTCAATGAATCTTGAATCTGAGTTTCAGTTGTTGTGATTCAGATTCATTTGTGATGCAGAGTGGAGTGATAACAGAACGCTGCTATGGTTGCGGTCGTTGTTTTCCGATTTGCCCGTATGATAAAATAAGTAAGCATTGCTTCTTTCTCTTGCTTGTACAAGCCTTTATTCCTCCAATGTTATAAACTCTTACAATCTACGGCCACTCTTGACCCTGGCATGTGTTTTTCTTAATGTTCTATCTATTTCTTAGGCCTAATCTTTACTTCAAACTGATTCAGGTGAGGTTACGTATGTAAGAGACGCTGGAGCTACAGCTGAACTCCTTAAAACTAATGATGTCGATGCTATAGAGATACATACAAGTGGAAGGTATAAAATGTCACGAAAACCAAAAACAGTTTGGATTTTATCAAATACAAGTAATTGCAATTGTGCGAGCAAAACCAGACTTTATCTTGCAGGCAGACTAATCTTTAAAGAACTTTGGGATGATTGGCAGATTCAGTTAAATATCTGAGATTAGTAGCAGTAAGTGTAACCATTTCTTAACCATGATTGATAATATGTGTTATCGATTAAATACTGGATTTCGTATTAGCTTCCAGATCATCGGTTTCATTACTACCTATAGGTCAGCTTGCCTGATACTGGGGATGCAACTATTCCTGCAATGAATCAAATGTATAGCATCATGGAACCTCATTTGTCTTGCTTCAATTTATGGCAGGTCTGGCCTAATTCTAAAACCACATATTCCCAAAATTTGAGTGACATTAATAGAAATGATCTAACATGTGATTTTACAGTTGGATGGTCGTCCAATGAGTGGAGATATTGGACGAGGTGCCACAAGAGAATCGATTGCTTTCGCTGTTCATGTTACTGCTTCTAGAGAAAGGCCTCCTGGTAAGTATGTGTACATGTATACGTGTGTGTATACATGTATGTATGAATGTATTAAGGTTCGTCTTCACTAATTCCAATTGAGCCTAGATTACTGAGTCTCACCTGTTTTTATCTAGGCTTTCTTCAGCTAGCAGGTGGAACCAATGTTCATACAGTTGATTACATATACGTGCCGGACATATACCTGTATGTCCTACTTGAGTCCTAGTAAAGAGTGTTATAGCACTGCAAACCTATACCAGACAATACTGTATCCAACACTCATCTCGATTCCAAGTAAAGTTAAATTTTAGCACTTGCAAAGCTAGCAGGTGGAACCAATGTTCATACAGTTGATGGTCTGAAGAAAAGGGGACTTTTTCAAACACACATCACATGTAAATTCTCTGTTACTCCAATTCTTCATTTTTCCAGAGTATCTGTTTTTTATGCATTCGACGGTATGAGGATATGATGCTTCAAAGATCGCTAAAATACATGAAAAACTTCAAAAAGTAATACATATACGTGCCGGACATATACCTGTATCCAACAGTCCTACTTGAGTCCTAGTAAAGAGTGTAAATTTATAGCACTTGCAACCTATACCAGACATATACTTGTATCCAACACTCATACTCGATTCCAAGTAAATAGTTTAAATATAGCACTTGCAACCTATGTCAACATATACATGTATCCAACCCTCATACTCAAACCCGAATAACATGTAAATTTTCGACACGTGCAATTTTTTCCATATTTTCATAAGTTTGATCCATTTCGTCTAGGGAAATAATGAGAAAAACTTATACAGCAGGTGCAGAATCCAATCATCTACATTCTTAATTGGTGGAATTGCATATGGTGGCTATGCTCGGAAGGTAGGTTGTCCATATTCTCCAACTTTTATTTTTGTTGAGATACTCGAACACATATACATCTGACAGTCACACCCGAATCCAATTATAACCTTATTTTTTTTTCATCATGAATAAAGCTTTTACTTTTCTTCGTGTTTCTTGGCCAGCTGTTAACATTCTTTGTTATGATCATCAGATTGTTGGAAGAGTATTGAGCTCCATGCGGTCTCAGCATGGTGACTCTGGCATTGAACATCACGCTGAGCATCTTCTGAATGCACTTAAGGAAGCCCTTCACTTGGTTGGACCTGTCAAGTCTTATAATTATCCCTTTGGCATACAACAATAGTTCACTGTGTTTCTCGGGTTACTCGGACTCGGATGTAAATGTCAAATAAAGATGTTTTTTTAAACATATTATGCCATTGTTGATAAAATCAATAGTCAGATTTGATAATCATATGATGACAAATTTTATGATGTGTTGAGTTTTGTGTTCCTCCAAGTCAAAAGCAGATAAATATTGAACGCTCTTAGATTACACGTTGTGTACGCAGCTGCATAAATTCTACAATGTTGTACCAGTCAACGGTGATGGCTTTATGCTCAATAGTAAGTAAAGCTTTGAAATTCAAGGTGAAAAAGGTCAAGTTTTAACCATTGAAAAATTAAATTGCACACAGGCAGCAGGCTATGTAAACTGTTTGGATTAATTTGCATGACTTCATTTATTAACAGAGACAAAAGCATCACAAACAATTCCTCATTGAAATTGGTTTCACCAATTAATCAAGTGAATAAGAACCAAAAGTTTTATAAGAAAAATCATTAATTCTAAAAATATTAAAAATTTAATTAGCACTTCAGAAATTTTAAAAATCTAAATCGTCTTTCCTCTTTATTTATCCAACAAAACTATTATTTTATCAGCTAAAAATTAATTTTAAGCAATTTTTTAAAGTACAAATCATTAAAAATGTTATAGGGAATATGGGCGCAGCATAGGCTAATGTCCCTTGGATCTAGTTTTAGATCCAAATATTAAATACAATGTGTTAATCTTGTTTAATATGTTTTATCGAATTCGATGAAAAATACTATTATTATATTAACTCCTTTTCCGGTTATTTGGATTAAAGTATTTATATTTGTTTTCTTATATGTTAATTTGACCATTTATAGAATATACGCCACATTTGAATTCCGACATAGAATCTCTTGTAAAAGAATGAGACAAATAGTCTTTGCTGCGTCAGTATTAGTCCAATACAAATGCATTCCCTCTCATTCTTTGTTTTTAATTTATAGCTATCAACATTGGTCCCTATCTTGTATTTTCTTGTCGACGTTGCAATTGACCATGAATAGAATGATTTTATAGTCACAATTACAGCTCATCCAATTGTACTTTCAATCCATATATTTTTAATTAAAATTTTAATTAGCGTTGGTAATTATTTTTATTTCTATTCGGATTATGTGTCAAGTCGCACGTAATTTATCATATGATGTTATTAGTTTTTAATAAAATATTAAAAAAATTAAACAGTACACATAATTAAGAAGTTATTAATTTTTTTAAACTAAAAAAAACAAAACAACATTAAAAATTTAAACATATTTAATAATGTTCATAAAATCTACACAAAGAATTAATTAACTCGAAGAATGAGACGGGCCGGTGATGTTGTGTTCCATATTGCCAATTGTGGCCATACTCGTATGTTGCGCTTATAAATTCAAGAGAAACTACACCTCGATCCATCTTTAAGTACGTTATATTTAGTAAGTCATCTAAATTTCTAAGTCAAGTCAGGCCAACTTTCTTAGCTTTACTTTCGCCTAACCCCAACCAACTACCACCCAAACGCCAAACCGCAACTCTTACCAAATACAAATAAAATATATTGTCTACAAAAATTATAAAATAGATATCAAATATATAAAATTATAAATTTTAATTTTATATAATTTTTTAAAAATTATTAAAATTGATATAGATGTAATTAATTTAATACATGATTAATAATATCTATCAATATAAAAATAAATAAATATATTTACTTTAGTAAAAAAAATTATATATAAAATTAAATTAAAATTCATGTACGTCATTCTACATTTAATCAAAATTTAATACTAACTTTAATATTTATTTTTTTATTGGTTGAACAATTGTACTTACAATGGATCCATTATTTTTTTAATATCATTCTTAATATGAATACATTTTATAAAATTTAAGAGCTTACAAATATAATATTTAATCATACAAAAACAAAATTACCAGGAAAAAAAAAGAATTGTTATTCAGCGAGCTAACTATTTAACGCCACGTGGTTAGGTATGGTGGCCCTCTCCTCTAGCTAGTAGTTACTCCTTCGCAGTTCGCAATCAATTTTCCCTCTGTATCGATCGATATAAATTCCGTATCTACCGTTCCTCATATTTTCCACCATTTGCATTTCCTACCAATTTTATATCCTCAGGTAAAGATTGCATCCCCTCTCAGATCTGCTTCTTTTTCTCTCAAATTCCAATTTGAGTCACTTTCCGTGTGTTTCTTCCCTTCTTTATTCCGATTCTTTCATCAAAAAATTTCGTTAAGGTACTTCTATTTGTTTGTTTGGCTGAAGAATTAGCTATTTAGAGCTAGAGATCTCGCGTTTCTTCTTGTTATACTACTGTTTTGACTGCATTGCGGTGATTTTATTTCATTTTATTTGCTCTCGTCTTGTTTGTTTGTTGAGATCTGGTTTGTTTTTAGGTTCAAGTTAGTTGTAATTTTGGATCAGGATGCTTTTTAATGGATCGAATAGATGCAAACGAGTTAAAATCGTGTTCGTGTTTGACAGGTCTCTTTTGAGCCAAAGCCATGGCCACTGGACAGTTATTTTCTGGAACTACGCAAGCTTTATTCTACAACTACAAACAACTTCCTATTCAACGAATGCTTGATTTTGATTTCCTTTGCGGTACGGATCCCTTTCTGATTCATTTAAGAACTTAAGTGGAAGTTTATTATTTAAGTTGATTCCTGCTTGATCGGTACTGAATTTATGCTTTTTGAATTTGTAGGGAGGGAAACACCGTCTGTTGCTGGTATTATTAATCCTGGTGCTGAGGGATTTCAGAAACTTTTCTTCGGTCAAGAGGAAATTGCGATCCCAGTACATTCTACGTAATAAGATTTAGCTCTTCTCTTTCTGTTTCTATTTCTTGATCAACCTTATCTTCTTTGATTATTAATTTGTGTCCTGAAAGTGTTTTATGGTAAATGAACTTTATGGCATGTTACCTTATACACCGCGCGCCTGCATGTAAACTTGAATAATTTAGTTAAATGGACCTATGGAAAGCGTAGAACTTGCTTCTGAAGATTTTATATTAGGCCGTTATAGGATGATCATCTATTATCTTATAATATCTTTCTTCTTCTTCTTCCTCTTTTTTCCTTCGAAAGATTCACTTAATATACTATTGACAAATAAGATAATAATTGACCTATGATACTATAGCTTGGTCTATCTTTTCATGAGCGTAGGGACTTTACGTTTCTGTTAATTGTTTCTTGTATATGGCAACCAATGTGTATAGCTAAGTAGTGCACAGTTAGTTGCTGCTAATTAATAATTTAATATGTGAAAGGACATTCAGTAAATATATACATTTGATTTTACATCCTTTATAGAGTAAGATAGTGTTGGACAGCTTACCCTGTTATTTGATTGGTCAACTTGCATTCTCCTTGTTTTATATTCTCTAACCTTTGAATTGATATATTTTACAGCATTGAAGCAGCATGTACTGCACATCCAACTGCTGATGTTTTTATCAACTTTGCATCATTCCGTAGGTTAGTCTTCGTTTATGCTGTTTATAGAGCAGGAGTTCTTGAATGCACAAGTTAAACAATTGCATTTTATTTTACTTGCAGTGCTGCTGCTTCATCCATGGCTGCTCTGAAACAGCCAACCATTCGAGTTGTCGCTATAATTGCTGAAGGTGTTCCTGAGTCAGACACCAAGCAGTTGATTGCATATGCACGTTCCAACAATAAGGTGAGCAAGATGATGAAAACCAAACTATGCAACCAGTACGATCATCAAATAAATACATGTCTTATTATAATGATTAATTTTTTGGTCCTCTTTCACTGTAATTTGAGCTTAATACTTATGGACTTGCAGGTTGTTATTGGCCCAGCTACCGTTGGAGGAATTCAGGCTGGAGCTTTTAAGATTGGCGACACTGCTGGAACAATTGACAATATTGTTCAATGCAAGCTGTACCGGCCTGGATCTGTTGGCTTCGTCTCCAAATCTGTATGTGATAGTGATAGTGATAGTGATAGTTTTTTCTGTTTGCATGGGTGCGCGTGTCTGTGCAGTTACACCTTTTTCTCTTCCCCTTAAGCAATTGCACTGTGGCTCTTTGTGGGGCAATCTCTGACGTCAATTTGACATTTATGTTATTTCCTTGGCGGCGAATCCATGCTCATATTATTAGTTGTGACATATCTTTATAAAATAATTGCAGGGTGGCATGTCAAATGAAATGTACAACACTATTGCCCGCGTTACAGATGGAATCTATGAAGGTAAGAATAAGCTTTTAACAGTTTGCTCTTTATTCGTACCTGCTGAAACAAATGCAAATTTATACTCTAAGGGGCTGTTTGTTTGCCTCTTAATGGAACCATTCAGCGTTGAATGTTGAACGGTTCAGCATTCATCGCGTTTGTTTCGCACCTCTAAATGATTCAGTGTTGACTGATTCAGCAAAACAGTGTTGAATGATTCAGCACAGAAGTACATTCTGAATTATTCAGAGTCATTATCAAACAACATGTCACATTTAGAGTTAATTCATACAGAACCTCTGAATCATTCAGTATTTGAATCATTCAGCATTTGAATCATTTAGCGTTTAATCATTCTGAAGTAAACAAACAGCCCCTAAAATATTAACTTTTGGGTACACATTAAAAAATTATGTAGGCATTGCAATTGGAGGAGATGTCTTCCCAGGCTCCACTTTATCTGACCATGTTTTGCGATTTAACAACATACCACAGGTAAATTATTAATTTCATTCAATTCCTTTTAGTTTATTGCCTACTGTTTGTTGCTACATATGCGAAGAAGGCATGGTTAGGAAAATAAAAAACTTACCCACCCAACTCCAATCTTAGTTTTTACTGGGATTAACAATTCAAAATTTATAAATGATGTTGAAGTATCCCCCTGCACTGAAAAAGAAAGTGCCTGATTTTTTTTCCATGCCCAACTCAGGTAAAGATGATGGTTGTTCTTGGAGAACTTGGTGGCCGAGATGAGTATTCCTTGGTTGAAGCCCTGAAACAGGGTAAAGTGAACAAGCCAGTGGTCGCTTGGGTCAGTGGAACTTGTGCACGACTCTTCAAATCAGAAGTACAGTTTGGTCATGCTGTAAGTTACCAGCTTAACGTTCTTCCTTATTCAACTATGGGGTTACTGCTATTATTGAGACATAACCTTTTACCTTATTACTAATTTAGGGAGCTAAGAGTGGTGGTGAGATGGAGTCTGCACAGGCGAAGAATCAAGCACTAAAGGATGTTGGAGCTGTAGTTCCCACTTCATATGAAGCTTTTGAAGCTGCGATCAAGGAAACGTTTGAGAAACTGGTAAGTTTTTTATCTTGGCTGAAGTCCGTTCTATGCTTTAGTTATATTGATGTACTTGTGTCTTTAGGTTGAACAAGGGAAGATTACACCCGTGAAGGAAGTCAAGCCTCCACAAATCCCGGAAGATCTTAACACTGCAATTAAGAGTGGGAAAGTTCGTGCTCCAACACATATTATTTCAACTATCTCTGATGACAGGGGTACGTTGTCTTAACCCATATATGTTGGAAACCGAAAAAGATGTTTAATACATGGACATTACTAACTTCTTTCTTTGAACCTGATTTGCAGGTGAGGAGCCATGCTATGCTGGTGTGCCTATGTCTTCCATTGTTGAGCAAGGTTATGGCGTTGGTGACGTCATTTCTCTCTTGTGGTTCAAGCGTAGCCTTCCCAGATACTGTACTCATTTTATTGAGGTAGGCTACTGAAAATTATGTTACCCTCGTATGGGTTTTGTGCCACTAAAAAGCCACATTTCTCATCAATTTTTCACTATTTTTACAGTTTTGTTAGGTTGAGCTTAATCATTTTCTTTTGTTTTCATTTTATGCTGTCTCCGTCTTTAGAAAGTGAAGGTTCTGTTTTGTTTTCACTAATAAGTATGATCTATCCAGATATGCATCATGCTCTGTGCCGACCATGGTCCATGTGTCTCTGGTGCTCACAACACCATAGTGACTGCTAGAGCTGGAAAAGACCTAGTTTCCAGTCTTGTTTCTGGTTTGCTTACTATCGGTCCTCGATTTGGCGGTGCCATTGATGATGCTGCTCGATACTTTAAAGATGCTTACGACAGGGTAAGTTTCAATGGTGGTTGTAAAGGTTTGGGATAGCTTGGTGTGTCATGACTCTTTTCATATAACATTCTAATATGCTTCCTCTGTGCTTCATTTTTACAGTGTCATACGCCTTGTGAGTTTGTTGAAGGCATGAAAAAGAAGGGTATTCGTGTGCCAGGAATTGGCCACAGGTACAAATGGTTTTTAATGGTCAATATTTTTAAACCATTGAAAATGCAGTAACCATGATATCTGGTTTTCTGTTATTTCCTGAATATCCTATTACATGTCTAATGGTTGCAATACTTGCTTTGCTTCGTGTTAAAAGGATTAAGAGAGGGGACAACTGAGATAAGAGAGTGGAGCTCCTCCAACGGTTTGCTCGCACACATTTCCCATCTGTTAAGTACATGGAATATGCCGTCCAAGTTGAAACATATACGCTTTCCAAGGCTAACAACCTTGTCCTCAACGTCGATGGTGCCATTGGGTCTCTTTTCTTGGATCTTCTTGCCGGTAGTGGGATGTTCACCAAGCAAGAGATTGATGAGATAGTTGAAATCGGATACCTTAATGGGCTCTTTGTGTTAGCAAGATCCATTGGTTTGATTGGGTAAGTTTGATTACACTTCGGAATTTTCATACCTGAACTCTTTGTTTTTGCTTTAAATTTTTTGATTTGCTTACAAACAAACCATCGGATGATCTTAGTCATCATTGGAGTTTGGAAACCCCTTCCACTTTTAAGCACGATATCTGATACGAATTTAGATGGTCTAACGACGGTGAAAAGGTTGCATTGAATGATACAGAGAATATTGCAATTAGAGAGAGAGATGTTTGCTGGAATGCGTTGCCTTTGCTAACACTTTTATGTATTTATTAGGTCCTTACATTTAATTGTTCGATATCTCAGGCACACGTTCGACCAGAAGAGATTGAAGCAGCCACTATACCGACACCCATGGGAAGATGTCCTCTACACCAAGTGAATGCGTGTAGTAACAACCTGCTTTTTTTCTCCAGCTTTCTAATTTTTCGGAGTCATTGGTGTTCTGCATTTTGGAGGGGTAATGGTTGTTTGATTTTTCTATTAGTGTCTGTAATGCTAAATGGTGTTGTATTCAAGGGTTACAATGAGAGGGGGAGGGGGGGAAAGGGCTTTAGATCATTTTTTAAACCAAAATTGATGTTGCGTGATTTAGTTAATTTAGTTGTCAGTTTCATGGAAAAATAAGAGATGTCCACCAGGTTTGTAAGTGTAGAAGGAATATCCGTTGTATAAGAAACTAGGAATCCTAATGTTGAAATGACCCTTTTCCTAAATCCTAATGTTGGATGACTAAGGTTGCGAGTAATGATGCAATTCACACACTTGTGCTCGTAAAGCCTATTCAAGTTTGACTCGTAAGAACTTGAATTCAGTTCTATCATAATTTGAAAGAAAGAAAATCTCGAACTCGAATATAAAACATACATGCGGAAACAATTAACATAAAAGTAAAGCATTATATAGAATGGTAAACCAATTAGCATGAAAGCCATTGCGTTTAAAACCAGATTAACTAGTTCGCAGTGATAACCACTGCAATGTATTTAGATTTCAATGAACTACGTCTTACACGTGATTTCCTGAAAAAAGAAATAGCAATTTATGCCGCCTGCTCTGTCTAGTGAAGCAAGGATCGAATGGCAGCAACAGCATCACCCTTGTGCTCCCGGAGTGTTCTCTCTGCCACCTTTTTGTCCAACTTTTTTTCCAATACAAAAGATAAGAAAAGTGTATTAGAAAATTTGGCATATTACACCGAATGTTAAGAACAATATACATATATATATCGAACCTCCAATTCGTTTGCAATGATATCCACTTCAGCCGCATTGATCTTAACAGCAGCTAATTCTTTCTCTCTGTATGGAACAAAAATGCAATGTTTGCTTTAGATAAGCATTGAGCAGACATTCAAAAAAAGGAGAAAAATCTGTGAAGTACTCGAGGATATGTAATGACAGAGAAGTTCATGCTACAATTTCTCACTGGGATAACCAAGATGAGTAATGACTGAGCAGCCGAGACTCGAGAAATTCAAAACTTAAACATGTCTACAACATCAAAAAAGGCCTACAAGTTATGATACATCAATGGGATTTGGGGGCTCCTTCAATAATATGGCTGAAGAAGAACAGAAGGATTACAACAACGAAAAGATAACAATGAAAGGAAGCTTATATTGCAAACTGAAATCAAATATGACCATCCATGACAGTGATTAAATTTCCAGGATATCTAGCTCATCAGCATTCAATCTGATGTCACTAGAAGAATAATAGATAACAAGCTTCCAAACTACGCTGTTCATACTCAGGTTTGTATCGGAATTCAGACATGTATCTAGGACAAATATGTCAGAAGGTCCTTGGAAAGATTATAGATTTATTACAGCCTGTACGTATCCGAGTATGAGCCAGATAAAGGAGCAATCTTCCTTATTCGTTAATGAAAGAACAAATAGCAAAGTAAAATTCAATAGACTCCAATCCAATCCAAACCAAACAAGCAAAGCAATCCTCTTCTCAGCCCTAACGAAATCTCAAATTTCAACAAAACCACCTAATTGGACTAAAATTCTATACAAATATTCAAATATTCAAGCCGCGGTTCGATTAAAAAATCAGATTATTTTCTTACAAGCGAACTACAGAAATGAAATTTATAAAATGAAAATTACTCAAACCTCAATCTCATAGCATTCTTTTCAGCTTCAGCAGAGGCTGCAATCGATGCCATGGCCTAACAAATCAAAACCAAACCCATGAGAGAAAAATGGAATCAAAATTATACAGAAATAGAATGTGAATTCATATTATAAAGCGTACCCATTGGGCACGAGAAGAATCGAGCTGGCGGTCTTCGACACGGTCGGTGAGTTTATCGAAGGCCTTGCTTTGTTGTTGTAAATCCTTGGAGTCAACGCCTCCATCTCCAGCTTCCATCTGCTTGCTGTTTTGGTCTGCTGACTTATGGTAAGGGAAACCAGCTAGATGAAGAAAAAACTAAAACCCTAGCTCGTTGATCCACCAGAGTTTCAGTTCCCTTACTTCCGGGTTTAATATATTTTAATAAACTACATAAATAGTCATCAAATTTTCAAAGTATTTTCATTTTAGTGAACAAATTTTCAAAACCTGCAATATGATTATTGAAATTTTAAAACGTTTTTATTACCACCACTATTTTCAATTGTGTAGTACAATAAAACCTTGAAAAAAACTTCATTTTGTTGATGGTAACAAAAGAACACAACTATTATAGATGGTTCACATATTCTTATTTAAACAAAATATCATAATCTATGTTTAGATTGTTATTAGTCAGTGTCAAAATATTAAATTTTCATAAGAAGGTAGAAAAGAGATAAATGGAATAATGATGTCCTATCATTTCTTTTAGTTATAGTCAAGAGGTTTTATAATAGTTTTTAGTACTAGTGTCAGGTGTGTAAAGTCATAATAATTACTTGTAAGTTGATAGGTTAAGTGATATGATCAGTCGATAGTATATTTGACTCTGTTATGTTGTATGGGCATGCTAGGTATAATATTAAGAGATTGGAGCTTCCTGAAAAATGTTATATATTTTAGGTTCTTTTGTGACATCATGGACTTGTATGCGGTAACGTATACGAGAAATGGATATTACATTTATTGGTACCAGAACTGTAGGTTTAGCCGATTATAGATCTAAACCGAGTCTGTTTTGAATTGAAAGTGTATACATGCCACTAGGATTTCAACATTATTGATCTGATGATTATGATTTGATTGATGCTGCTCCTTAGTAATGTGATTTGAATATGTGTTTACTAAGATGTCTAAAGCTAAGAGAAAAGACAATGAAGTTGAAAATATTAATAAGAAGATTGAGATTTTAGTTGATACAAACCGACCAGAGAAGACTATAGTATTTCATCCTAGAAAGGTTAGTACTGTAAAAGATTTTCCTCCATTTTGTGAGAGGAATGTCGCCTTATAATGAAAAAGAAGTTGTGATGTGGTCACAGCTTACCCATGAGAAAAATAAGGAAAGAGTTATAGAGAAGTTTGTCTTTATGTCTCAATAAAATGAAGATGATCCAGAGATTATAGAATATGAAGATGACTCAGAGATCATTACAGGTACATTTTATCTTTTTGATAAATATGCATTCGTTTTAATTGATCTTGGTTTTACGCACTCGTATATAAGCACTAAGTTAGTTCAAGAAAAAGGGATCTAGTTAGAATCTATCTTTAGTAATATAGTAGCGACTAACCCTTTAGACCAGAGTGCTAGGGTGAGTTATATTTGTAGAGGATATATGTTAGTAATTCAAGGAATTTAATATAATATTGGGAATGGATTAGTTATTTTCCCTACCATAACATTGTGATCTGTCGCTAAAAGCGATTGATCTTGAAGGAATTGAAAGGTTTTGAAATCATAAGTGATTAGTAAAAGGGTAAATGTTTTTTTTTTAAATAGTAAAGAATGGATCAATGATATTTTGGTCAATTGAATAAGGTGATAGTGAAGAACAAGTATCTTCCCCTAAGGATCAATGATATTTTGATCTATTCTAAGACAAAAGAAGAATATGATTATGATGCATATCTTCACATCGTTCTTTATACTCTTTGATATAAAAAGTTATATGCTAAGCTATTGTAGTGTGGATTTTTTGTTGTCCGAAATTAATTTTTTGTTGTCCGAAATTGCTTTATTTAGCTATGTCATTTCAGTAAAAGAGAATTAGAGTGGATTCCAAAAGACTATAAGTTATATAAGAATGGAAAACTTCGAAGAATGTCTCTGAAGTATGTAGTATATCATCTGTTGGACTGATAAGTGCTAAGAGATACTTTGAGACACTTAAAAGATATTAACGGAAACCCTTGTGCTAGTATAATCAGAATCAGGAAAGGATTATGTAGTCTATAGAGGTGTATCTCATAATGGTTTGGGATGAGTATAAATACAAGAAGGAAAAGTCATGGCTTATGCTTGAATATAACTTCAATATACGAAAGGAATTATCCTACGTATAACTTAAAATTGGCGATAGTGATCTTTTCCATGAAGATATGGTGTTATTACTTATATGGTGAAATATGTTATACGTATACCATTCATAAAAGTTTGAAGTATTTGTTAACTCAAAAGGAGCTGAACTTGGGGAAAATAAATTATCTTCACAGAATGGGAAAACAAGTATAGGTCAAGTATCGAACAAGTAGAAAAAGGTGAAATCAAATATTTCGAAGTTAAGTCCAATGGATGCTTGTACTATTAAGGAAAAGTTTGTATTCTAATTGATGAGGAATTTAAGAAAGAACTTCTCTTTGAGGCATGTTATAGTACTTTAACAATCCATCATGGAAGAAACAAGATGTATCATGATTTGAAGAGTCGATAGTAATGGTCAGACATGAAAAGAGCTATAGCTGAGATTTGTTTATAAATGTTTGATATGCTAATAAGTAAAAACATAACATCAAGTGTCACTTGGGTTGTTGTAACCTATTTTTATTCCTCAGTAGAAATGAGAAGAGTTACTATGGATTTTGTAACAAGTTTACCTTTGACATCCAGCAGAAAGAATTCAATTTGGATGATTGTGAGGAGATTGATTTAGTCAACACACTTTATTCCAATTCGAGTTAATTACTTTATGGACATGTATGTTGAATTGTATGTTAAGGGTGTGCATAATTGAAATTAAAGGATTGTGGAAAAAGTACTTATATTTTGCTGAGATTGTTTATAATAATATTTATCAATCAAGTATCAAATGGCCCCTTATTAAGTCATATATGGAAGAAAGTGTCGAATACTTTTAAAATTATATGAACTAGAGGATCGAAAAATAGTTCGATCTGATCTGATTAAGAAAGTAGACGACGAAGTGAATATTATACAAGACAATCTTAAGATTGCATCTAAGTGAAAAAAGTCTTATTCAGATTCAAAGAGAAATGAATTAAATATCAAGTCTGTGACAAGTTGTTTCTCAAAGTGTTGCTTTAGAAAAAGATTCTACGATTTGGACGAAAATGAAAGCTAAGTCCGAGATTCATTGGTTTATATGAGATAGTAAAAAGAGATGGTCTGGTGACCTATCATTTATTGTTACCTCTAGAAATAAATAAGATCATAATGTGTTTCATGTATCGATACTTTAAAGATATTGTCTGAATATTTCTTATGATATCACTAAGGAGAAGATTAAGATTCAATTGAATCTGATTTATGAGAAGGAACTGGTTAAGATAATAGAACATGGACCTAAAGAACTAAGGTATTAAACCATTCTATTTGTTTATGTTAAGATTCTTTGGAGAAATTTTAAGGTCGAGGAAGTTATGTATAAAAGTAAATGAGATATGAAAAAGTAGTATCCTCATATTTTTGCATTAGGTACGCATTGAAAATTTGAGGACGAGTTTTCTTAAGGGGTGGAGAATTGTAATACTTCAAAATTTCATCTAGCGACCAAAATGAAAATTTTGAAAGTTTAATGGCAACGTATAAACTTGGGAAAAGTTTAGGAACCAAAGTGTAATTTTTAAAGTTATAAAATATGGTCCCGTAAATGAATATTTTACCCTCAAGAATGAAGTTTCTATGGTACGGATTTTAAATTAAAAGATATAAAGCGATAAAGTTCGAGAAAAAAAATCAGATAATTGGATCGAATCGGATTTTTGAGATATTTTGAAGGATGATAAGGAAAGGTCAATAATTGCATTTCCATATCTTAATTTGGAAAGATTTAATGTGGATCATTAGATTTAAGATAATTTTTCCATGTTAAATATGAACCGTTGGATTTAAGTGACTAGATTGTAATTTTAAAAAACTTACAATGGAAAAATTGGAAGATGAGAAATTGTTTGTTCATATTTGACTATGATGATGTAAGGGATGATGAAAGCATAGTAATTTAGTAATTATCATGAAATTCAAGGGTAAATTGGTAAAGATATTTAAATTTTAAAGGTAAATTGGTAACTTGACATTAAATGAATGTTTCATTCATTTATTTTATTAAAGAAAGATGAAGAAAATTCAAGAATTTGACTTCATCTTCCAAGCTTGGACGTGAGCACCTCCAAAGGTAAGAAAAAAATTTCTTTTTGATTTTCAAGCTAATTTAGTAGGAATTTGGATGAAATACAAAGTTGATCTACATGAAATTCTCTATCATTTGGTACTATTTGTTCATGAATTTCATGCCTAAAACCTTAAGTTCTTGAATTGGATGGATGAAGGGGATGTTAGGCTTTTATGTTTTACGGATGGATTATGATGTAGTTGATGTTGGAGAATCATTTTCATGCTTGTATGATGATTAAAACCACCTAGAAATGTTTATATCATATTCGGCCATGCTATGGTTTATGATAAAATTGGTTGTTTGAATTGAAATTGATTGTAAAGGATTGGAAATGATGTTTAGAAGTTGAATTCATGCTTGAATCAAGTTGGAAATCAAGGCCAAGTTGTTATGGTAGTTTCGGCCAAGATGAAATAAATAGGAAAAATTTGTGGAAAATTATTGAGGTTAGAATTGATGAATGGCTGATTATGTAAGTTTTAAAATGTTATTTGGACCAATTTAGAAATTTGTTAAATTTCAAGGACTAAAGAGCAAGATGTAAGAATTGGTGAATAAATTAAGGATGCAAAACAATGAAAACGTTTAGATTTTTTAATATGTAAATAAGTTTGAAAAATCACTAGAAATTCTATTAAAATGATTAGGAGATGATTTTTATACCGTTGTGTTCTTATGTCAATATAGTTTTGTTTAAAACAAACGGGGTCAATTTCGAATTGTATAATGAAATATATGAATGATCAATGATAGGTCAGAAAATAGGGTAGCATATTATGCTCAAAACAGATTCTGGAAATTGGATTAGAAAATTTACTATAAATTATACAAGTTTAATTAGGAGTGATTTATATGGTTAGATTCATATTCGAGTCTAGTTTCAAAAGGAACAAACTGAATTAAATTATAGTGTCTAAATTAATACAAAATAATGATTCTTTAAAGTTAATGCAAATTGTTAGAATATGAAAATTTTAGAATTGAAATGGAAATGGATTAGAGGTGGAAGAGCACTACTTAAATGTATGATTAAAATGCTTGATTATATCATTTTAAATTCAATTCCAAGAATCCAAAAAAATATAATCATACATTTAAACGTTGTTTTATTGTTTTTCCCAACTAACCTTCACCTTTAAAAAAATGGATGCTAAAAAAACTTCAACATCGTCTGTTAAAAGGGTTGTGCAATCACCTTTTCCAAAACATTCCTACTTCTTTAAAACATGTGTCCTCTAAATCTCGCATTTGCTTCTATTTTGGTTTCTGCAATTTGTTTCCCAGTTTTTGCCAATGGTGGCATATCAGCTGAAACGATCCCCGATGCCCCCCCACTATTGACGAAGAAGATCGGCACCAATGTGACAATCGAGGTCGATATCAATGGTGATGGCGACTTTACATCCATTCAAGAGGCCATTAATGTTGTTCCAAAAGGGAATTTTCAATGGGTTATTATCCATGTTAAAAAAGGGATTTACAGAGAAAAGGTTCATGTGCCAAAAGAGAAACGTTATATCTTCATGAGAGGCAATGGTAAAGGAAAGACCGGCATCGTTTGGTCCCAGAGCTCCGTTGACAACAAGGAGTCCGCCACATTCTCAGTCGAAGCGAAAAACTTTATTGCATTTGGTATTAGCTTCAAGGTAAGCACTAACAGTAACAGTCTCTTCTTTGATAAATTTGTTTAATGTTCATCATCAACAAGCCTTAATTTTGGATCTTCAATGGCAGAATGAGGCAACTACTGGTGTTGCTTATACATCTCAGAACCAGTCAGTGGCAGCATTTGTGGGAGCAGATATGGTTGCATTTTACCACTGCATTCTTCAGCACACACAACACTTTGTTCGATTACAAAGGCAGACAATACTATGATAGCTGCTACATCCAGGGCTCCATCGGTTATACATCAACTTCAGAAAACTTTAGAAAACAACTCCTGCTCCCCTTTTTTAACAAATATTTAAAAGGGATATATTGTTGAAATTCGTAAATTTAGTGTTATTTCCATTATTCAATTTATTTGTTTAATACTCAATTTTCATTGAGTCGCAGTATTTAATAATTTATTGGATTTATATGTGCATTTTCAATAGTTTCAAACTTTTCATCGTATTCAGTTATCGATAAATTAAAACCGAAATGTATATATAAATTTATTAAATTCCCATATCATATCACAGTACATGTTTTTTAATTATAACTTAATAAAATATACAATATAAAACAAATTTCTCAATACATAATTCCTTAATTTTCCATCACTGAGAATCATTCAATCAAGCCATGCAGGTAGCCAATAAGTGCCTTTAATAAAATCAATGGTAGTCCAATGCTTAGCTTCCTCGTCTGTCAATTTTTTTACCCAGTGAGCTCTCTGTGATGTATCAGCTCCAGGTCCATGGTTCTTATACTCGGCATGGAACAAATCACTGCAACACACAGAATCACATCAGATAAACCAGAAAACAAAAGCTTGAATTCAGAACAAAATTGGCGGAAATTTGCTTACTCGGGGCCATCATCGTAGCTCCAATCAGTCCAGCCCTCGGGGACAATGGTCTTAGATAAATACATGTGAGCAAAAACCACGGTCGAGTATTTTCCTTTAGCCCTTCCCAAGTAAACATAACCGATGCCATAAACCTTGCCCTTGACGAAGACGAACCCGCTGTTCTCTTCATGGTTTGCCCTGTTTTGTGCTGTGATGGATCCATGGATCGCAATCCTCTTGTCTTGTAAAACAAAGATCTCACAGTTCTGCACGTGTTTCAATCCATTAAAAAAGACGAACCCAAAGCTGTTTTGGTCTTTAAAAACCCAGAGTTTTTTTATTCAACTTACGTAAAACATTGTTCTTCCTCGGCCGAAAATAAAATCGATAGAGCCCTGGATGTAGCAACTATCATAGTAATGTCTTCCTTTGTAATCGAACAAAGTGTTGTGGGTGCTAAAGAATGCACAGTGGTAAAATGCAACCATATCTGCTCCCACAAATGCTGCCACCGACTGGTTCTGAGATGTATAAGCAACACCAGTAGGTGCCTCATTCTGCCATTGAAGATCCAAAATTAAGTCTTGTTGATGATGAACATTAAACAAATTTATCAAAGAAGAGACTGTTACTGTTAGTGCTTACCTTGAAGCTAATACCAAATGCAATAAAGTTTTTCGCTTCGACTGAGAATGTGGCCGATTCCTTGTTGTCAACGGAGCTCTGGGACCAAACGATGCCGGTCTTTCCTTTACCATTGCCTCTCATGAAGATATAACGTTTCTCTTTTGGCACATGAACCTTTTCTCTGCAACATCGAAAGCATTTGGGATCAAATGTTAGAAAAGAAATTCTGTATAACCAAGGGCAAGGTCATGGCTGTCCCCGGCTTTATCCTAGGCGCATGCAGAGACAATTCTATTGGGAATGTGTTACCTATAAACCCCTTTCTTAACATGGATAATAACCCATTTACTATTCCCGTTGGGAATGGCGTTAACGGCCTCTTGAACGGTTTTGTAATCTCCGCGGCCTTCGACATCAACCGTGATGGTCAAATTGGCGGCAATCTTCTTCGTCAAGAAAGGAGCGTCGAGTTTGAACACATCCGATTTCTTGGCGTCTACGGAACATGGAAACAGATTGCAATAGCCAATATAGAAGCAAATGCAATATTCATGAAAGACATGTTTTTGGATGCCTTTTGGAATGAATATTATTGCATTAGGCTTTTTAACACAGGCTTTTACCCTTTGGAAAAAAGGTAGAAATTGGTTGGGAGAAAACAAAGAAACGAAATCTATTCTTGAGGGGGCGTTTACAACAAATTCTTCTTTTTTGTGGTTTATAATGCATTGCTTTAGGTTAAGTAACGTGTTTTAAGCCAACGGCTTGGGAGCTCAAGCTTATTATAGAAACAACTAACCCATTTGGCACAAAATAATGTCTTCGACTAAATGGAGAAGGATAAAATGAATATGTTTTCGAATAAATTGGATCAAGGGCTTGTTGGATCCGATCGATTCATTTCAATTATTCATGATAAATTTTGAATATTATTTTAAATGATAAAGATAAGAAAATCACATCTTTATAAGATCCCTGTTATATTATATCATCAAGCAGTTTAAAAACTGTTAGGGAGTGTTTGGTTCACGGAATGTAAGATTACCGGTGAGAATGTAAGATTACCAGGGAATAGGATTACTGAGAATGTTGTATTTTGTGTTTGGTTGGTTTAGCAGATGTAAGATTACGTGTTTGGTTAAAGAATAAAAGATTATTGGAATGTATATTTGACCAAATTGTCCTTATTATATATTTATTTTTTAATAAGTTGGAAAATATTTATATATTTTCTTTAAAAAATTAAATTCATAAAATTTATATATATATAAAATTATATATTTAATATAAAAAGGTTTAATGAAAAGATATATTTTAATTATAGATTTTTTTTGTAAATCTAAAATAGTTTAAGGATAAATTTGTAATTTAACCTTCGTAGAATTTTTATTATTCAATGACAGAAGAATGATATTTGTGAACAAAATTTTTTTTAATGGCATTTTAGTCTAAAATGCCGATAATCCAACAATACCTAAGAAAATGAGGTAATGACATTCCTGATAATATACCCAAAAATATCTACTATTAATAATAAAATATTACCGAGAATGAGATTCTATCAACCAAACATAAAAATGTAGGTTTCATTCTTGTGAAAATCCCACGTTCATTGAACCAAATAGAAAGATTTGAAAACCCCCAATGGTACAATTAGAAAATGAGATTATCAGTCAATTAGCAGCAATATCACTTTCACTATAAATATGGTGTGCGTACAAAATCCATTATTTAAAGGCAACATTTTTAGAGAACACAAGACCCCAAATAACTTTCATGCAAAATTATATTTCTAAATAAACCAACTATGGAAAGATTTCAAAATTACTTTGCAAGTTAGTATCTCAAATTTTATACTTCAGGACATTTTGATTTCAATCAAATAGTTATGTAATGATTAAAATACGACTATGTAAAAATAAGTGCTCAAACAATACTCAAAGTTAATTTTAGGTATATAAAGATTTTTTTTAAATAAATGTGTAACGTTTTTTCATTATACTTTTAATTTCATATTTCTGATGTTATATTTTTAAGCGTATAGATTGCACAACCATTAAAAATTATTATTACCTGGTACATGTTATACCTAACAAATTTTATTTAAAAAAAACACTTATAATTAAAATTTATTTAAAATAAAATATTTTTTGAAATTATAAGAAATCTAAAAAAAACAATTTCAATCTCTTTTTACCATCGACCACTACCAACACCGTTAAAACCGACACTCTAACAACTTGCAACTGTCCAAACCTCCACTAACCAAACTTCCATGCTTCATGTGGCAATTGCAGCAAAAAATTGATGATCAAAACGATTAATGATTTTCAAGGTGTGCAATAATTCCAACAATTCAAATAACAGTTTCTCGTGTTGTGCGTTTTACCCCAATTAAATAGTGTCCAACAATAAAGAACAACGACCAAGATAACATCGCCAACGACCAACGTGGACAACGAAGTTTGGAATTATAATTTTTAGAGTTTTGTTTTTTAATTTTAAGAAAAATTAAGTTTTTCATAAATAAAATATAATTTTTTATTTTTATTTTAAAATATTTTTATTTTTATAAATCTATCATGTGTCAAATAACATTCAAATTTAATAATCATTACATTCCAAACACTTAAAAATATAATTTAAAATATTAGACATATATTTTTAATAAAAAAATACTTTAGACACTTAATTTTACATTCAACCTTAAAATAATTTATTTTTAAATTTAACTATAAAATATATCTAAATAGTAAATTTTGCATAGAAAAAAATCATGATGATAAGTCTATTCAAGAGAAATAATGAAATATAAAATGATTAATTACATCAACACGTCATTGTGATATTGTTTAGATTCAATTTGATTTCCTCAACTTCAAATCATTCTAATTCAGTCCTTCAAATAACGATATTATACTATTGAGTCCATTTATTACTTGAAACATTTTAAGGCATCTGCGTCTACTTATAAACACATGCATCCCACATATAATGATCAATGTGGTAACAACAATCAAGTTCGAACTTAACACAATTTTGAAAGAATTGAAGATGCTGAAGTATCAGACTAGCTTTCTAGGCTGCAATTTCCATCAAGAAAGCAATTCATATATGAAACTGCTCAGAGCCCAGTGCATACTTCATCATCTACATTTAGAATCTACTACAGTTGATACCCAAAAAAAAAAAAATTATTTGCAGAAAAGGGATCCTCAGTGAATTTGCTTATCGTTGTCATCAAACATAAAACAAAAATATCAGGTCTCAAAGATTTCATGCCATCATTGGAGCCCATTATGAAATCAAAATTAAATCATACAATTAGGGATAAGAATAGAGTTTCGCAGGAGCTAAATTCGCTGCGCCTGGTAAAGCTGAGGCGAGTGACTCAACTTACCTGCAAATAATCTATGCCTCTCGGATTAAAAAAAATGACGGGTTGAATTCCCTGAAACTATGATAATGAGAATAAAGGGAAGCCCTTAAGAGACAAGTTACTCAAATTTTGAATAAAAATGCTGAAAAATACTTCGATGAAGAGCAAAGTTGTCTAATGAGTATAGCTGGAAGCAAAGCGGAGGATGAAATATAATGGGGACGGGGAATTAGGGTTTTTAGAAGGGGCAATGAGTTACCGAAAAAGTCCCCAGACTTCCAATAATATTGCAGTTTGGAAGGCAACCTCAGGCTCAGCCCATAGGGTTAAACCATACACAAAATCAAATGGCCCAAACCATAGAAATGAGATTTATATATATTTGTTTTGAATAGAATCAGGTTAAATTACAGGTAAAAATATATTGGATGCAGTTTTTAATATAATATTTAAATTTCTTACTATATACGCAAATGTAGTTGTTTATCGCATCCCTTCTTTAATTTTTGGAATTGATGCTTGCATTTGTTGCCTTTCAAGTGTGCATTTCACTTGCTAATTAGAGAGGGACAATTATTTATTGGTGTCAATAGTTGCGTTCCTAAAATTATATGAAATGAGTGCTATAAAATATAATTATATTCTAATTGATTGATTTGATTCTGAATAGAATTTAATAACTAAATTTAAATAGATTGTTTTTAATATGAATTTAAAAATATTTCAAAATTCATTGAATAAGGATTAAATTTATTCAACTGAAAAAATATTTCGAGTTTAGTACAAAAGTTTTAGATTCTATTTAATTTTTTAAACGTAATTATTACAACTTAGACGAAGGGATTTATTCTTGTCCCCGCACTAATTAAGGAAAGGTCGACAAAAAATTGTTATGGTCAAATGGTAAATATATTGAGTTACCTTACGGTTAATGGAGTATTATTTTTTGTTTAAGATTTTTTCTCCAACGGTTATATAAGTTGTGTGTATGTAATAATATATATATTATTTTATAATCAGTTCTAACTATCAAATAACATATCTTTGTATAATTATCTTTAATATATAATAAACGATTATTATTTGAATATTTTAATAAAATATTTTTACAAACGATATTAAGATGATGTTAAGTGATTTTTAATAAATTATAATTTTCATCACTTAATTTGTCCCTTATATTTTACTCATTAATTTTTTTAAATAATTTACTCAATGAATTTTTAATGTGTTTTTATTTTAGTTACTTCGATGTCATATACTTAATGTCGTACTTACTATATTTTTCTATTATAAATTATGAAATGGACTCGAAATTTTCTTCAAATTCTTTTTTTTTTAATTCTCTAATTTTGAATTTCCTTTTTTGTCTCAATGATAGAGTATCTTCTTCCAAATCTCAATGGTAGAATGTGGAGAAAAAGAAATGAATTGTATATCTCAATTCCACATTGATCGAGTGATAAATATTATATATTTGTTGGTTTATAATTTCATAAGTTTTGAGTTTTAGTTGAGTTTTATGAGTTCTAACGTGATTTCGATAAAATTTAAACTGATATAATTATAAGAGGTAATGAGACAATTTCATTGATATCTTTAGTGGTTAGAGAATAGGTTGATAATTTCAATATTAACGTAGCACGTGAATAAACTATAAAACTCTTATATATGAAAGAAGAAGATAAATTTTAAAAATGCATAAAATAATGTAGATGACATAAATTTCATGTCAACAAAAATTAGTCCACGTCAACGTATGTAGCTTACATGTCACTCTTTCATTTATGATTTAGAAAAGTGATCAAAATAAGAATAAAATAAAAGTTTAATGAATAAAAAAAAAAACTAAATTTAAGTGACCAAAATATAATTAAAATAGAATTGAGTGATAAAATTTTATTGTTGATAAAAAAGACATTTTGCATCATTTGGACACCGCTTGAAAAAAATATTTTTTCATTGTCATTGTAGCGATAATATAATAATATAAAAGCACAAGTACAAGGTGTATACACGTGTCAAACTTTCTACAAGAGGATTAAATTTCCAAAGTTTAAACAGAACAAGGACTGTGAACAGAATTAAACCATATAATAAAAATCATTGGAGAAGATGGATACTTTACGATTTACGAAAGGTGTATACACGTGTCAAACTTTGAACGAAGGATTTAAACGGAAATCCATAACAAAAAGGTGACTCCCCATCACCAGACTCGGACCGCTTAACCGAACCGACCAAACGGTTCACACCATTACCAAAAGACTACTAATAAATAAAAGAGTGGAAGGAATACACAGCAGTAACTGATGCATACTCTCCTTTCATTCATCTACTCCGTTCCGTTCATCTCCTCCACCCTTCCGTTCAACTTTTTTCTCTCACTTCACCAAACCCAGTAATAGATTCGTTTCTCTTTTCTTGAATTCTGATTTCAATCCAAAAAATCTGAATCTAAACTCCTTTATTTGTTTTCCTTTTTGCAGGATTTTCTCTTTTCGGTTGCAGCTCATCGAATTGTACGGTGGAAAAAGAGAGAGAGGGAAAGAGTATTTTAACGGAATTGATCCGTTGATATGGCCTTCACGATAATGAATCCAGTGACGAACACGAATTCTGATCGAAGAAAGATGAAAAAGAAGAAATCAATTATTAAAGAGAATCAGATCAACCCGAGCCACGCCATATGGAAATCAGATAAGCAGCTGCAAATCTATTCCTCGAAGCTCGTTCAAGCTCTGAGTCAGCTAAGTCTCGACAGTCCTCCTCCTTCTTCGGCTCCACGTGGTGGCCGAGCTGTCCGTGAAGCTGCCGATAAAGCTTTGGCCGTGGCGGCTAAAGGAAGAACCAGGTGGAGCCGGGCCATTTTGACGAGCCAACGTAAGCTGAAATTTAGAAAGCGGAAGAGACAGAGAGGACCCGCCGCCGCTGTGGCAGCCATCACCGGGAGTAGCCGGTCGAAGAAACCGAGATTTAGCGTTTTGAAACTGAAAGCGAGAAGTTTACCGACAGTTCAAAGGAAAGTTAAGGTTCTTGGCCGGTTGGTTCCCGGTTGCCGAAAGGAACCGTTACCTATTATTCTTGAAGAAGCTACTGATTACATAGCGGCGCTTGAGATGCAAGTTCGAGCGATGAGCGCTCTCGCCGAGCTACTATCTGGCTCCTCCGCCGCCAGCTTTAGCTCATCTCCTCCCCCGCCGCCGCCAAGCCAGTGACACTTTTATTTTACGTAAATGCCAAGTGTCACATCTTCTTCCTTATTTATACATATATATATAATTTTTATTATTTCTCTTCTCTCTAAGTAATCATCGCCCTCTTTAAATTCATGTCTTCTTTGTTTTTCTTCTTCAAGTAAATATTATCCCCATTTTTATTGTCATTCCCATTTAATTCGTAGCTTTTGATTTGAATACATCTTTCAACTTTGCTTGTACACAGTACACTATTATCCCTCTGGAAATGTTATTACTCGTTGATTTCAGGTTAAAAATGAAGAAATTAAAGTTTCATTTGTTTATTGATTTTTGAGGGCCAAAGTGATTTTGATAAGGTGGCGAAGATGTGTCCAAATTAAGGTAGGTCATAGGCGACAAATGCATTTGATGGTTGATGGGGGCTATAATGCTCTTTAGCCAATGGCTTCCCACTCCACTACCTTAGTGTGGGCTGATAAATGATAACCTTTGTTGAGGAATCAGTTCTTTTTTTAATATTAAAAAAATATATGTTAAAAAATAAATAGAGATTTGGGGATGAAGATTAATTATTTAGGGAATTAAAGATGTTTGAATAGTATTAAGTGAAATTGTCGATCGTTAAATTTGTTTTCGATCAAAGTCTCTTTTTTTTCGCGAACGATTCTATTTGATTTTTTTCTTCTTAAAATTACTTTCATTTTTTTAAAAAAAAAGAAGTCGTTACGTCCTATTAATCACTTCCACCAAAAACAGATACAATAACCGACGATTTCACTTGGTACTATTCAAATATTTCTAATGTTTTCACTTGTATCATCAATGTTCATGTAACTATATGAACTGTGTTTGATAGCTAGAATTCAGTGAATCTTGAATGAAACAAATATGAAAAGCAATTGTCCCGGCACTTATTTGGAGAACCAATATTAGGCACATTTCAAGAAGGTGATGTTGAAGGGTGGGGCGAATGGTTTTGGGAAATGGTAGGTGATCGTCCTGTGTGGGAGTGAGGTAAGTCACCACCTGTTTCCATACAAATGCTTGGTTTCGGTCCATTCTCCATAGGGATGAACACAAGGGACCAACACAGTCTCTCCGCTCGTGTTACGGGTCATTGTTCCCATCCAATAATTTCATTAAATCTACACGCCTACTTTTATCTTAATTTTTGCATTTAAAATTTCGAAAATCTAAATTTTCTAATCTGCTTACTATAAAATATATTTATTGTATTCATAATGATTTATTTGCGAAGTTAGCGTGATTTATTTACTCTCAGCGCCTGAACAAATTTTAATTAAAAAATAAAAAAAATTCATTATTTTTGAAGATGTGGAATTGTTATTTCGAAAACAAATACCGCCTGTTGGGTGGATGAACCGCAGTAAGCAAGCACATGCTACGCATTCATTTGGGTCAGTAAAGAAACAAAATACCAGTCCGCATTTACGTCCCATGCATGTGCTTTAACTTTTCTTAGGGTTATATACATGGCTGGTACATGAATGATACTGATTCTTCAAATATACTCGTTTCCCTCAATTCATATATAAAGTTTAAGATTGTTAACTATTTAAAAAATGTTTAATATTGTTAATAATTTCACCTATTTTTCGTGCCGGAATCTTACGTTATAGTGGTGGATGACTTAGAAAAAAATACGTAATATATATATATTTTTAATTATTTGCTTTATATATAATAGAATGATTAGTCTTTAATATTTTATTAATTTTTAACTTCCCCTTGAGGTTTAAAAAGTTTAAAATATTAATTTCTTTATTTTTTTCTATTCTCAAAAAACTTAATCTAAACTTATTATTTTCTTTCAAACCTTATCATCATCGTTCTCGTTGCTACCACGTCACCGACCAATAAATTTGTCAAAAGTATTCTTTTAAGTCTATCAAAAAGTAAAAATTAACAAGACTAATATATAATATAACATGACACTCCGTTAATTGTTGACTTTATCATAGAAAATCAAATCAATAATCCAAACTATGAATAATTAATAAGATAATCAAATAATCACTAATTAGAAATACAACTATAGATTCGTCCTTTAAAAAATATTACTCAAAGGATAAAAACGTAATACAGTAATATACAATAACATTCATCGTTTTTATAAGATGTTATATACATGTGTGCGTGAGAGAGATTGATAAATCTATTCAAATATTGAGTTTGATGATAACTGAATTTAGCGTAATTTTTATCCCGTCTTAATTTAAATTATTATTTAATAGTAAAATAACTTTTTTATTAATTATAAAAATCTGAAACATTTTTATTGTTTATTTACTTTTTGAATAGTGATTCATATCTTAATCCGACATAGATAAAGAACTTCTAAAATGAAAAAAAATGGGGTAGGGACTAGGGGCCGGATTAATTGGACCATCTCTAGCACTAAGCATGTGGCGAGCAAAGTTGGTTAACATCATAATCACCCTCAAATGAAGACTCCAACTTTAAGAACAATTAATTAAAAAAAATTTAAGAACATGCATGAACCAAATAATATAAGTAGTTAAGGGATTGTTATTATCTCTTGAGGTTCTGAATTTGAGCACCACATCTGCATGAATGTATGAGCATTTATTATCAAATGATTAAGAGTCTTTCGAACATATATTACCTTATATTCACTTCATACTAATAAAAAACCTTTAAGAACAATATTTTGGGACTTTAATCTTCTTTTAACATCAATTGATAGCACTTGGAACATGTAGCTGTCCTATAAACTTTAAATTTTGTCATTAATTTTATATGAAAAATATAATTATTATATTAGTGAATAAATATTAATGTAAATTGTGAATATTTTAAAAATAAAGTATCATTATTTAAAAATATATATAATTCAAAAACTGAAAAACAAAACCCAATTTATTTGGGTACAATATCATCAAATGGGTTAAAAGAAATTGTAGGGCCTTAAATTCTAGTTGTTACTTAGGGTCCGTTTGTTTCACTGAAAACGTTTTTCGGAAAATGAAATCCGGAAAATGTTTTACAGAAATGTAAATCATTTTCCAGAAAATATTTTCCAGTGTTTGGATAATACATTGTAAAATGTTTTACACTGTTTGGTTAATTTTTCTGAAAACAATTTTCAGAATCTGTTTTTAATAAAGAAGCTGTACATATTGGATATGTTTTAGTATTTATTATTTTTAAAGGTTATTTTTTATATATAATTATATTTTATAAAAATATGTATTTTAGATAATATTAATAATTGATTAAAAATATATTATAAAAGTTTATAAATCCTAAGAATTGTTTAATTACTACACCAAATTAAAAACAACAATAATACATAACATTGTAATAATAATAGTGTCAAAATGTATAATTAAAGGGTTTATCACATTAAAACAATAATATCCAACCGTAATAATACAAATTAATTTTATAAGCTGAACAGTAAACAAATCTAATTAGCTTTACATTCAGAGTAGAACAATGATTTTGATACTCGGTTATTCCTGGAAATAAGTTTCTCTCCACCAAATGTTAAAATCTTGGAGAACTTAAAACAATAACGTATGGACATATATCTCATGGTTGAACGCACTATCATCTGGCATGAACACTGGAGGGGATCGACCAACTTTCTCACAGCCGACATCATATTCTACTTCACTCCCGTATAAACAATTGCCATTATTAATGCTAAGCTCTGAACTACCAATATATCAGGCATTTATCCTTGCTGGTTCCTTGTGAACTATTGATGTAGGTACAAAAATGCGCCTTTCATTTATTTAGAACATGACTAAGAGTTAAGACAGGGCTAAGTTTTATTTAGAACAAGGTAAAAAAAGGAAATCAAGTAACTTCAAATTTCCAGATAAATTGTTGTATCATGTACTAGAATAATCCAAGCTTCTCAAGATGTGTGCAATCCATATTATAGAGTTAAGGAAAAAATTAGTTACTCTGGATTTCAAGGCAGTCGAACGAGTGTTAGGAGTGCCAATCTGACTCATTACAGTCTTTTGTGAGTCCATCTCCAAGGAAGGAAAAAGGGAGTACCTGGAGGTGTTAAGAGCCTTACAAGTCAGACAACTCCTGTTAATACTGTCATATTACAAGGAAATAATTTAACTTGGTTACATTCATGTAGGGAAGCAAAGGACCAGCACAAAGCCGACAGAAGTCAACCTTAACACATTCTTTACTATAGATTCATGAAACATTGCGTTTGGATCTGATCA